>NC_057731.1:15998236-16050173 GCF_004010195.1 Chiloscyllium plagiosum
CCCACCCCCCCCCCCCCCCCCCCCCCCCCCACCTCCCCAGTATTAGTGCCAACGCCTCCGGAATTTGAACTGCTTATCCCACATTGCTTGATTGTCTAAATGAATACCATCTTTGGTTTAGAAGCTAAAACGATAGTTGGTAGTGCTAATTAAAAAGTAGTAGCTGTTTGTAAATTTCAAGCTAGATTCTGCAGAAAATTTGGATTCCACTTTGAAATGTGTCCCTTTTGATTAAACTGAAACCACAGCTTGCTCATACTATTTATTTTCCTTTTTTGGGCTGGCTGTGTTTGTCATAACCATCATTGACACCAGTTTCTCTATTATTCTCTATGCTGCACAGTGTGAAATTGACCCATTCTGGGTGTGCAGATGAATCCGAATAATCAGAGGTTTAACTGCAGGGATGTATGACGGGGAGGGCATGAAGGTGGTGAAGAACCTTTTTTTTTCAATTCCATGGAGGGATCAGCTGTAGAGGTTCAACACTGATTAATGCTCAAGGTGATTGGTTAAGTTTTCTTGACTGGTCCCAATAGGGTTGGATTGACAACCATGTAACCAATGGCTATTACTGGAGCCAGTGTCTTTTTTTTCAACTTCACACTTAGAGCGTTAGTGGTGCATTGTAAGGGCAAGTCCTTATAGAGTGGCCTTAGAGGTTTATAAAACCATGAAGGGCATGGATAGGGTGAACAGCCATAGTCTTTCCCCCCTTTCTTCTCTTCCCCACCCACCCTTTCAGTCCAAAACTAGAGGGCCTAGGCTTAAAAGTGAGAGGGGAATGATTTAAGAAGGACCTGAGGCAACTTTTTCATGCAGAGGGTGGTGCATGTATGGAACAAACTGCCAGACGAGGTGGAGGCTGGTACAATTACAACATGTAAAAGGCATCTGAATGGTTACATGAATAGGACTGGTTTAGAGGAATATGGGCCAAATGCTGGCCAATGCGACCAGATCAGGTTAGGCTGTCTGGCCAGCGTGAACGAATTGGACTGAAGGGTCTATTTCCATGCTGAGTAGTTCTGTGACCCTCAGTCAACCAGCTGTGCCACGCTTTCAAAATATCTGCTCTCATACCAGCTTGTTTCTTGGGATGCATTTGCTCCATAAAGACTTGTGAACAAAGACTTGAGACTTTGTCATCCTCCCACCAGTTTCTTGTTACTTCTGAATTCGTCATCCAAAGGTAAGACTGGTCCAACAATGAAAGTGCACTGCATTGATTATGCCATTGTTAGCATGGAGCTGGATTGGCTACTGATTTGTAATCTATACCCCTGGCAATGTCACTGGTTTTGGACAGAAGACAAATATCACCAGCAGCATTTAGCTATTAAACTTAGTGTGTCAACATTAAAGTCACCTCCTGATGCTGAGTGAAGATTTGCTGAATCCCTGAACTGGTGAGCTTCAGAATCAACTCTCTGATCTACACCCATATCCTCTACAGGCAAATTGATAAAAGTTTGGGCAAAAATGGCCTGAGGAAAACCAAGAAAAGGGATTTAAGGATTGGGAAGGGATAGAGTAAATTATTTAGAGAATTAATTTTCCATCTTCACAGTAGTTAGAGCTAGTACCTTCACTTTGTTGTGAGGCTACTGAAGGCACTGGTCTTGCTTCACACTTGCCATATTGGTCGGACTGAACTTTTTCATTTGCTTTACCTTGTGGGAGGTAGGGAATGTCACTAATTTTTAAAAAATAAATGACAACTACTTTTTAAATAGCACCAGTGATTTGTGGGTCTCATTTCATGGCTGATGGATAAAATATGAACCCTGTAATGTAAAACCTCATAAAGCCTCTGATTTGACCCCTAGTCCATGCATTGAGTTAACCAGGTCAACACATGGCAGGCAGTGGGAGCCATAACATTCCTGTAGATGGTTTAAATGAGCTTCTGACCAATTGTTCTCAATTTGTGACATACAAGCAGTGAATGTAATTGAAAGAAAGTAAACCAGGCAGTGTAGGTTTCTTTCCTCGATTGTGACTGTGATTGTTTAAAGTCTGTTTCTACATCCTGCTGTTCAGATGTAGATGAGGATGCAGAAGATGAAGCAGGAGATGCTGGGGGAGCGCCTGGAGTTCCCAGCACACCAGGCCAGGCAGCTGCACACGTTGGCAAACGACTCCGAAAGAAGAAAAGCAAGAGATTACTTTCAAACAAGCCTCAGGATTTCCAGGTATGTGGCAGCCTTTCCATTAAAATTGATGAATCGTAAACAGAGTCTGGTTTATGCTCCATTGAAAATTCGACTTGGGAGAACTTAATGTGAAGATTGTTCTTGATGCTGTATGAAAGCATTTGGGATGGCTGCAGAAGAGGTCTTCCCATGCAGAAATAATTTGGAGAATCCAGTGCCCAGATTATGGAGATTCAAAGACTTGCTTTTAAAATACAATGTATCTCACAGTATCTGCATTAGTATTCCATTCAGAATGGCAGTAACTGCCAAGTGCTCCAATTGAACTTTTCGCAAAATTGAAACTTTTTTTTATTGATGGTTCTAAAATATGTTGCTGAGAAAACTGTAACTCGTTACAAATTAAGTTTAAAAATCACACAACACCAGGTTTAATTGGAAGCACACTAGCTTTCGGAGCTAGTGTGCTTCCAATTAAACATGTTGGACTATAACCTGGTGTTGTGATTTTTAACTTTGTACACCCCAGTCCAACACCGGCATCTCCGAATTGTTACAAATTGAAGCATCCACCACAAATGTTGGAAATCTGAAATCGTGCTGGAGAAACTGTTTAGCAGCATCTGTAGAGTATTTCAGTCTGTCTTCTCCAGATGCTGCCAGATCTCAGTTTCTCCAGCAGTTTGGTTTTATTGAATCTCGTACCACTTCATCTTGTGTTTTTATTTTAAAAGATTCGGGTGAGGATAATTTCAGCTCGCCAATTGCCTGGAAATAATGTAAAACCAGTTGTGAAGGTGACTGTCTGCCATCAGACCCATCGAACAAGGATTCGAAGAGGAAACAATCCCCATTTTGATGAGGTAAAAGAAGATCCTTCCCTCAATCAATTAAAATCCATTCATCAGAATTAGTCATTCACTCAATCTTGTGTTTTGTTTTGTAACCCTGTCTCTATCTAGTAAGCTACTAAAGAGCAGAAACTTGACCATAACTGAGAATTTTCAACTCTCATGGCTGAGTTACTGCTTCACTTGGGTAACTTTTTTTTCAAATGTATGTGTTTGTTCTTCCCTTTCCAGCACCTGATCACCTAAACTATTTTAGCCCCAGGGACATTTTATAGAATCTGACTTTCTGCATATGAAGAGGAATGAAGCACTTTTCACCAGACATGTGGAAATGTGATTACACACTCAACTGGAATTTAGCGTTTTCCTGCATCAAGCAACTAAATTGTGATCATACCCGTTGTCAGCTATAGAGCAATGATGCACAAGATGGCATTATCGAAATGGAAATTTGAAGCACTTTAAATATTTGTGATTTCCATGTTTGTGTTTTTAATATGGTTGTATGCCAGAATTATCAGTAACAGTAATTGTACAGGAACGAGCCTTGAGAGACATTTCCTTGGTGTATTTGTGTCTCCTCTTCAATTTTTTTGTTTCCATTTGTTTTTGCCCTGCTATCACATCTCCCTCATGACAGTGTAAACCTTTGGAATAATTAGTTATCAATTCATACTGTAACATCGATTCATGATGGATTTTTTTGTGGCGCACATTCCTTTTAGTAACTAATGGTGTTTTGCTGTCATTAGATTTTCTTCTACAATGTAACTCGATCACCAGAAGAACTCTTTGATGAATCCATCTTAATTAGGGTAAGTTTGATTCCCTATCATAAGTTACAATCCTATTGTGGAAAATGAGGCTGGTTTAATTTATTGCTTTCTCTCTAGGTCTACAACTCCTTTTCACTGCGATCAGATTCCTTGATGGGAGAATTCAAAGTAAGTTTTCATTTCCCTTATTCTTGTAACTTACCAGCAACCTGTGGGTTCTATAATTCGGTTAGTTCAGCGACATCTAACTTTCAAACAAAATTTTTGGTTTTATTAAATCTCCCATTATTGAATTGTAGCATGCAACTACAAACTTGCCTTTTTAGGATGAGTCAATGGATGACTTGCAAGTGGTTTTTGTTGCTATTGTATCCCTCATTGCCCTTGAAGGTGGTGGTGAGCTGCTGCCTTAACTATCCATGTGCTGTAGGTTGACCCACAATGACATAGGGAAGGAGATCCAAGATTGTGACCCAACAACAGTGAAGGAATGGTGAGATATTTCCAAGTCAGAATGATGAGTAACTTGGAGGATAACATGCAGATGGTGGTGTATCTGCTGCCTATGTCCTTCTAAATGGAAGTGGTCATGGGTTTGGAAGGTCCTATCGGAGGATCATTGGATGGTACACACTGCTGCTACTGAGTGCTGGTAGTGGAGGGAGTGAATATTTGTGGGTTTGTTGCCAATTAAATGGACTGCTTTGTCTTGGATCATGTCAAGCTACTTGTGTTATTCACTCATCCAGGCAATAGGGAGTATTCCAACTTCCTCCTGACTTGTGCCTTTATAGCTGGAGGACAGGATTTGGGAAGTCAGTTACTCAAGCAGGATTTCTAGCCTTTGACCTATTCTTGTTTCTATAGTATTTGTATGACTCATCCAGTTCAATGGTAACCCCATGTAGGAGACTCAGTGGGGTTCATTGCATGAAATATCAAGCGGCAATGGTTACATTCCCAAGTTAGATGTTTGCTGCCTGGCAATTGTGTGGCTGTGCTTTTCCAGCAACACACTTTCAGCAATTGTGTGGCTTGCACGTTACTTGCCACTTTGTCAGTCAAGTCTGTATATTATTCAGCTCTTGGTGCATTTGGGTATGGATGGCTTTGGTATCTGAGGAGTCAAGAACAGGGTTGAAAATTGTGCTGTCATCAGGACAGTTCTAACTTCTGACCTAATAACAGAAGATCAGGGAAGCAGATAAAAGCAAGTTAGATAGAGGACAGTGCCCTGAAGAGCTAAAGGATGCTTGTGGCATGGTAGTGTCCCTGTGTCTGAGTCAGGAAACCTGGGTTCACATTCCACCACTCCAGTGGTGGGTATTAAACTCTCTGAATAGATTGATATAGCAAATATCTACCTGGAGGAACTTGTCCAGAGATCTCCTTGAGATGAAGAGGACAGACCTCCGACAACCGCCGCTATCTTCCTTCACATCAGATATGACTCCAAGTGGAGATATTATTTTTTTACCTTGCTTACTCTGGAGTCTCTAACTTGACCTCATTGGTGCTTCAACTTGATAAAATGCTGCCTTGATGTCAGGGGCAGTCACTCTCCTTTTATGGCTGGAATTCATGCCCATGTTTAAAGGGAGGCAGTAATGAGGTGAGGAACTGAGTGGCCCTGGTGGAACCCAAACTGGGCATTAGTGAGCTGCTTATTGCTTCTCCATCACTTTCCTGACCGTTGAGAGTGGGCTGATAGGGCAGCGATTGACTAGGTTGGATTTGTCCTGCTTTTCATCTACACAAAACCTGGGTAAGTTTCAACTTTGTCCAGTACTTGACAGTGTTGCAGCTGTAATGCAATAGCTTTGCAGAAGGCTAAACAAGTTCTGGAGCAAGAGTCTTCAGCACTATAACTGGAATGTTGTCAGAGCCCATAGCCGTTGCAGTATCCAGTGCCTCCAAGCTTTTCTCGACATGTGGAGTGATGTTGGCTGAAGATCAGAATCTGATTCTGGGGACTGCTGGAGGAGGCCATGATGGGTCTACCACTCAGCACTTCTGGCTGAAGATTGTTGCAAATGTATCAGTCTTGTCTTGTCTTTTGCACTGATGTAATGGACTTTTCTATCATTGCGGTTGGGATATTTGTGGAGCTGCTTCCTCCATTGGGTTATTTAATTATCCTCCACCATGTCTGGTTGGATGTAGCAGGACTGCAGAGCTTTCATTTGATTTGCTTGTTGTGGAAACACTTTTTTTTTTCTCTGTCTACCACTTGTTGCGTGTGGTGTTTGTCATGCTATATCTTTACCTGGCACCTGAATCTGACAAAACGTCAGAGGTATCAGTCAAAAAGCATAGTCAGTCAGTTAGCATTGGAGGCACAGGAGAGTTGACGTTTTGAGCATAAGCCCTTCATCTTGCACACTCCATTGAACCAGGGCTGATCCCCTGGCTTGATGGTACTTAATAAAGGGAGTGCAAATAACTTGGAATTCATAAGTAGGATTTTTATTTAATTATCAATGGTTTTTACGCATTTGCTAAAATAGTTAAATGCCTGTGTAAAAGTCATTTTTCAAAGAATCATTGCTTTTTACCATTTGTATAAAGCTGCTTTAGTTAAAAATTCAATGCTGAATATAATGTCCGTAAAAATTATTTCAGGCCTTAGCTGAACTGATTGCCTCACCTTCGCAAGATTTTTTTTGAATGCCCTCTTCTCTCTTTATTGAATTATGAGTAGTTACTAGTTGTAATATCCTTTTTTATCAAGGATGGACCAAGTCAGGTGCCCTGGAAGGGCTGAGATACCAGCCTTCCTCACCTCTGTGGAAGCAACTGATATTCTGGCCTGGCTGTCTGCCATGCAAACCATGTGATGGAATACCCCCCCCCCCCCCCCCCCCCCCCCCACCCGGATGAGTGCAGCTCCAGCAACACTCAAAGCTTAACTCCATCCAGGACAAAGCAACCGGCTTGGCACCAAATCCACAAATATTCCTTCCCTCTTAACACACAATGCTGCTATTATCCACAAGATGCACTGTAGAACTTTGCCAACAGTCCTCAGATGGCATCTTACAAACCCGCAACCAGTCCCATCCAGAAGGGCAAGAACAGCAGATACATTGGAACACCACAACCTTCAAGTTCCCCTCCAAGCAAGTATTCATCTTGACTTGGAAATATATTGCCATTCCTTCAGAGATGTTGGGTCAAAATTCTGCAAGTCCTTCCCGAATTACATTGTGCATTTTACTGACTGCTCATGGACTGCAGCTGTTCAAGATAACAGCTCACTGCCATCTCCTGAAGGGCACCCAAGGACAGACAATAAATATTTGCCAGTCAGCAATGCTGTCATTTCATGAGAAAAAATGCAACCCTTGCCCCATCTACTCACAGCTCATGCAGGGCTGATAATCTGGACCTGATTGGATACTTGCCCCACTGAATAGCTTCTGCTCCTATCTTGCAATAGCCCCAGGAAGAATTGGAGTAGGTTCATCAGCTTATGTAGCCTCCAGTTCCCTCCCTCCCTGCCCATTGCTGTTCAATAAAAAATTCTGATGATTTGGGAGAAGGCTACATGGGAAAGGCAGTCTGTGATTGGAGAATTGTGTTCCCATGGGGGCTTGTCTCCAACCAGTCATTCCTGTGATTGAGCTTTTAAGGATGACTTTTACTTGTTGCTGTATTTCACAACCTGTGTATTCTGTCCATGGATCCTGTTTGCTGGAATCCTTGATGCCTCTTTTGAGGCTTGCAAGCTTCCCACCACTACCAAGAGAGCGTGCCAATTGACTATACGATTTGTCGGAATCATGTCAATAGAGTGGGGGAATATTGGGTGTACAGGCAACTAATGTAGTTTGCTTTTTGTTGGGTGCTGACTGAGATTGTTTGGAAAGCAATGAGCTGAACATTATTTCATTTGTTTTTCAGTTGGACATTGGCTATGTATACGATGAACCTGGTAGGTACCCTATTTTTAAGTTTAGAAAATGTATGTGTTTTCTTCCACTTTTCCAAAACTGCTTGATGTTTGTATGGTTCTTTTTCCTGTTTCATGAGATGACCAGCCTTTTGCCTGTTCCGAATTACCTTTAAACTGAGTAGTTTCTGGAGCCACTTGTACACCAGACTCATTGAAGGAGATTATTGAACCAGATTAATTTCTCCAGCATGCAGTGCTGGTCATAGTGACCTGAGACTTGCTTTCAATTCCAGTCCTTCATTATTATCCAAAATTTAAGTTCACCAGTTGTACCACATGAGGTTTGTACTAAAGCCTCTGGATTACTAGGCCAGTGACATTGCCATGACACCATATCTCAAGGGTGGGGAGTGGAAACCAGGATTAGATCAACCAGATGCAAGTGTTCTTAATGGCAGTTTTGCATTTAATTGAACAGTGCAATGTGATTGGCTCAGCTTGCTGTGCAAAGCTATCTCTTGATGCATGGCTAACTTGTGACTGAAATCTGTGCCTAAGATGAATCCAGCACTCATTGCCGTGAGCTATGCTTTAGAATAAGAGCTGTATTTAGCTCTCATGGGACTCATTCAATTGCCAAATATTCACAAGACACCAGTTTTTTGTTTTAAGATTACCCACAGCATGAAAATAAAACTGAACCTGGCTCAAGGTTCAATGAAGTTCACTGTGCATTAACAGTGAATGTCCCATCTGTCATTCTAGGGACCTGCCCTTGTTGGTCAGCATTCACAGCCTCTGCTTGTAATTCAGAGGATGGCTAGAATTCAGGTGTTCACTGAGACCGGTTGTGTCTACAATAACCTGATGGAATGAGAAATGGGTAAATATGTGACTGTTGTAGACCATTAGCTATCTATACAGATTTCCTTTTAAAAGCATCTTTGGAATAATCAGAAACCTCTTCATTCAAAATGTTTTAATCCAGCAAAGGGAAAATAGTGAGAAATTCTTGGACATCCTCAACCACATAGTGATTTTCCATCCAATGGTTTTCATTTGATTAAAGCAGCTCAAAATAGCTTTGTTACTTTGCAACTGAAGCCCTCAGTGAGGTGATTTCCCAGCCTTCAATGAATGAGCTAATGCCAGTGGCTCAAGAATTTTTCTGTGATTATACCACCTCCTGTTGTCATGTGATCTATCATCTCTGTGAACTTCTGTCAGTCTAACCAATTAGTTCTGCTTCTTTAGTGCTTTACCTGTAGCCCTGTGGATTCTTTCTTTCTTGGATTTATCTGGTTCGGTTTTAGAAAATTATTAACGAAGCTGCTTCCACTGCCCTTTTTTCATTTGAGATCATAACCACCCCAGTGTTTATTGATGGTTTCTTCTTGTTACTTCTGATTTTTTTTTTTTTGTGCATCAATTTAAGTATTTGTATTTGATTGCCGCTGGGAGTTGTATTTCTAAGTTTTTGAATGTCTTATGATTTTGAATATCTGTTCCATGCTCTTCTCTCCCACCCCCCACCCCCACACCACAAATTCCATGTCTGTATTCCAAAAAAACAAGTTTTGTACAATCTGACTGCATTTATAAACACAATAATCAAAATGCCTTTTGTAAAAGCTATAAACGTTTTGAAGCCTGTCTACTGGGGCCCTGTTCTTTTATAAAATTCACCGTGGAATCATGTCCTAACACTGGCCTTTTGGTACATACCTTCCCTCGAAGTTGAAAAAAAGCTGCTCACCATGTTTTCCCTGCTTTCTGTCCCTGGGCCAGTTAGTATCTATACAGTCACTGCCTTGTTGCTCACAAGACTTAAGTGGAACTTTATGAACTGCCTCCACAAAAACCCATTGATGCACACAATGATATCCCCTCAAAATACTTAAGTCAGTTCAACACATTTTGCTCTTAACAGATCATTGCTGATATGCCTGTTGAAATAATTCTGAGGCTGGTATCCCATCACCAAGTCACCCTTTATTTACACGTGGAGTGGACTTGACACTGATCTGACTCTTTTAAAGCCACCTCTGAGTGAACAGAGCCTCTGACACTTCTGTTTATATCTGTCAGCTAGGGCTGCCTGATTGGGTCTGTTAACCTGGTCCAGTCAGGGAAATCATGTCCTATGAGGTCCATCTGGCTGACCTCATTACAATCACTACACCTGTATTAGTTTTTTATTATATCTCTTATGAGCAGCTGTGTAACATTTGAAGTTATCTTCTGCTTAGGCACCTCACCCATCTGTAAAAACATTACAAGATTATTGCCCAGAGCCTTGGTTTCCTTGACAACTTGGTACGCGCTCCATTTGGCCAACTTGAAGTGCAGCCAATCTTTTAGGCACTTTCCCTTCCTGTGTCCTTCTGTATCACAGCCAAGTCCTTATTCTCCATAAGAAGGGCTTCTGTTTTGGTTCCCAATCCCTCTTTTTTTGATTACATTTTTACGTTGTTAGTTTGTGGCTGTAGGTTTGGTCACTGAGCTGGCAGCTTTGTTTTCTGATGTTTTGTCACCACACTAGGTTACATCAGTGAGCGTTGGCGTTCTGTCTTGCTTTCTATTTGTGTCTTGGTCTCTTAAGTGGGTGATATCATTTCCGGTTTTTGTTTTTGAGGTTGGTAAATAGGTCCAAATTATGTTTGTTACTGGAGTTCTGGTTTGAATGCCAGACCTCTCGGAATTCTCTTGCGTATCAGTTTAGCCTGTCTCAGGATGGATGTATTGTCCCAGTCGAAGTGGTGTCCTCTGTGTGTAAGGATACTAGCGATAGTAGGTCATGTCTTTTGGGGCAGCTAGTTTGTGTTCGTGTATCCTGGTGGCTAATTTTCTGCCTCTCTATCTGATGTAGTGTGTTAGTCCTTGCTGGTTGTTTTGAAAATTTTGGTTGTTGGTACAGGGTCCTTTAGGTTCCTTTAGCAGTTATAGTGTGTTGGTAGGTTTGTGGGCTACCATGATGCCAAGGGGTCGGAGTAGTCTGGTAGTCCTCTCCAAGATGTCCTCGTATAGTAGTGTGGCTCAAGTTTCTGGGTGTATTGTTTGTTTGGGTTCATTGTTTTAAGAATCAGTGGACTGCATTTATCAAGTACCTGTTGTTGTTCTTGAATACGCTGTATAGGTATTTTTCTTCTGCTTGTAGTTCCTGGGTGCTGCAGTGTTTTGTGGCCCATTTAAATAATGTCCTTGTGAATGTTAGGATGATTGCTTCTGCGGTTAAGTATCTGGTCTGTGTTGCCTTCCTGTAGCCGCTGGTTAGAAGTTCTCTTTAACTGTTCGTTTCACTGTGATATCAAGGAATAGCAGTTTGTTCTTGAGTTTTATGCTAGTAAGGATGTTGTTGATTTTAAGTTTTTCTCCAATTTGTGATGACAAAGGTATCATCCACATAGTGGACCCAAAACTTGGGTTGGATTGTGGGGAGGGTGGATTGTTTGAGTTTTTTTTTATCAACAAACTTTTGTTTTCCACTGCATGGTGAACCTGATAATTATCCAAGCACACGTTTTTTTCTTTTGCTGCTTCATTTCCACCCATGGATTTAGCCATCGAGGGAGATCTAGCTTTCCTTCTGTTTCAATAGAACATGTTTAGCCTGTGCAAGGATAATCTCTAAAGCCCTCCCTTTGCTCATTTACAAATCAGTCATTGGTCCAGTCTGTGTGACCTGGTTGTGTGCTGCGAGGATTATTGAAATAGAAGCTACATAATGGTAAATATTTTCCATATTATTGTGCATAACCTAACTTGTCTTCTGCTTGAAGATTCTATTTCTGGGCAGTTTAGTGTGACTGATGTTGGACAAATCAAATAATGCTTGTTTATTGATTTAACCTACAGGGCATGCTATTCTAAGGAAATGGCTCTTGCTTCATGATCCTGAAGACACAAGTACAGGATCCAAGGGATACATGAAAGTCAGTTTATTTGTCTTGGCAACAGGCGATGAACCTCCGGTAATTAATTTATGAATTGACAATGTATCCCGGTCAAGTGACTAACTGTATCCCTACACCACTGAGCAATGTTTGTTTGTTGTAGCACGATTTGGTCTTCCAAAAGCAAACCCCCCAAAAAAATCATTGTGATCCTGACAATGTTCTACCATGAATTGTGACTGAAAATGAATGCCCATGGGTCAGTTCGGAATTATGTTGGTCCTATCTGAAGCATAGGATGTATTAGTTCAAGAAAAACAGGAGCGAGTTGTTTTCTTTGATTAAACAACATGATCTTCAATGTTTGAAATAGAAACAGGTGATAAGTGTTCTGAATAATCTGAAGCCACCCAAGTGCTTGTATTTATTTTGGGTGTGGGCAGAGGGCAAAAGCTGCTATTTGCAAAATCACTTGCTCAATATTAAGAGGTTGTAAATGGTGAGAGAGTATATTGAAGATTAATACTGGAATTACTTAGTAATTGGCTTTTGAGTACTTCATGCTGGTGATTCCAGGTATGGCATTCCTATTCAGCTGTCAATTATGTATGCTTAAAAAATAGATGTTTGCAAAAAGTAAGTAAATAAGACTTCAAATCTGTGTTAAATAGCTTTGAGCATTTTTGTGGAGGGATTGAGGCTCATTCTTACTATTATGATGTTAATGGCTCAAGATCTAATGCAATTCTTACACCTGATTGGTTATCCCATTATTCGTTATTGGCTTTTGGTGCCCCAAATTTGGTGGAAAGGATAACTTTAAGGTCTTAGATTTGTAAAATGGCACTGGTCCTAACCATAATATCACCAGGGTGAATGGCAGTACAATTGTCCCTCCTCTACTGTGTCTGTTGTTCTTGATGTGGGCTTGTCTACATCGGGGAGACAGGATGCCAACTTGAGGAAAGTTTCAGGGAACATTTCTGGGACACATGCACTAAACAACCCCACTGCCTTGTCGCCAACCACTTCAACTCCCCCTCCCACTCCTCCAAGGACTGCCAAATCCTAGCCACCTGATGCCTGGAGGAAGACTACCTCATCTTCCACTTTAGGACCCCCCAACCACATGGAATCAATGTCAAATTCACCAGTTTCCTCATCATCTCTCCCTCCCACCTTATCCCAGACCCAATCCTTTACCTTGGCACCACCCTCTTGAACTGCCCTACCTATCCATCTTCCTTCCCACCCATCCACTCCACCCTCTGCTCTGATCTATCGTCATCCCCCCCCCCCCACCACCTCCCCACCTTCATCTACCTAGCTGCTCGCTCACTCCTGATGAAACATTCCTAAAACATCACTTCTCCCCTGCTCCTTCAGATGCTGCCTGACGTGCTGTGCTTTTCCAACACCACACTTTATGATTCTGATCTCAAATCTGCTGTCCTCACTTTCTCCCCCTCAACAGCATGGTGTCACTAATGTATGTGAGGCACTACTGCAATACAATAAACTGGTGGCACAGTGATTAGCACTGCTGCCTCACAGCGCCAGGGACCTGGGTTCAATTCCTGCCTCAGGCAACTGTCTGTGGAGTTTACACATTCTCCCCGTGTCTGCGTGGGTTTCCTCCAGGTGCTCTGGTTTCCTCCCACAGTCCAAAAATGTGCAGGTTAGGTGAATTGGCCATGCTAAATTGCCTGTAGTGTTAGGTGAAGGGGTAAATGTAGGGGAATGGGTCTGGGTGGATTGCTCTTCGGAGGCTCGGTGTGGACTTGTTGGGCCGAAGGGCCTATTTCCACACTAAGTAATCTAATCTAAACTATTGGACATCATCTCATTGATAGCAGAAAGCTTCAAGTATGTGGTGAACACAGATTTTGTTTCCAGCTGAAAAGGGCAGTACTAAAGCATTGCACATCTTGAGGGAATTGCAAAGGTATTAGCTGGAAGTAGGAGGTCATTTGTCTCAATTGTTTTGTATCAATACCAATGGGTGGTAAGGCAAAGGGGGGTGTCCAAGGTGAACTTGTGTGGCCCTGGCCTTTGTTGTGGTAAGGATGAATTTTCAGATAAAGTGCATTTTAAGGTAATAAAAACGAAAGGGCTATCTGGAATGTATGCTCTGAACTGCACCTAAACTACCCCTGCAATAGGGCTAATGGTATCAATCTGATCTCGCTCTGCTCTTCTCCCTGATTATGGTGAGAGGTTTTATGAAGTTGGGGAGAGGCAGGAACAGTAAAGTGACATGGTGCTTCCCTCCTGTCATTATCTGATTGTTAACAGCTTTTCAAAAAAAAAATTCACAGGTTGAAAAGAAAGGAATAAATGAAGAGAATGATGATGTTGAAAGTAACCTGCTGCTCCCTGCAGGCCTCACACTGCGATGGGTGACCTTTGTCCTGAAGGTCTACAGAGCAGAGGACATTCCACAGAGTAAGTCATATTTCTGGTTGAAGGGAAGAATGCAGTAGTTTTGAAATTAAATTTTAAAATATTGCAACAAGAAGAATCCTAACTAGGTTGTATTACTGTTGTCATATTCATCTGAAAGGGTTAATACTGAGGAATACCAGAAGTACCACCCATTCCTCCAAGGTCCTACCACCTGGTGCTCCTCAAAGACTCTACACCAATGTCAATCATTAGAATGCAGAAGCAGGTCATTTGACCCATTGAATCTGCACTGACCCTCCAAAAGCATTCCACCCCTAAACTTAACCCCTGCATTTAGCATGGCCAATTCACATAACCTGCACACAGACATACAGATGTGGAGCATGGCAACAGACCCTTCGGTTCAACTCGCCTGTGCTGACCAGATATCCCAACCTAATCTAGTCCCATTTGCCAGCACTTGGACCAACTGCCTCTTAAACCCCTCCTATTCATATACCCATCCAGATGCCTTTTAAAAGTTACGGTTGTACCAGCCTCCTCCACTTCCATCTTTGGACTGTGGGAGAAAAGCCAAAGGGAGTATGTGCAAACTCCACAGCAACAGTTGGCTGAGTGGAATCTAACCCAGGTCCCTGGTGCTGTGAGGCAGCAGTGCTAACTGCTGAGCCACCCTATCTCATCATTGTAACCTCTAACTAGTTAGAAACATGCAAGAAACTATATCTCCTTAACAAGAGACTTAGTTAGACCATGATGTGGTGATACAGACCCTGTAGTTTCCTCCTTTGGTTGAAAGAGCAATGAGCTCGCTGTGCCCATGAACATTGCCTCCACTGAGTACCTTTCATCCTCCAGTTTATTTTCATGCATGACATGGAAGAAAAACATTTGGGAAAGCAGAAGACAGTTGGAAATCTGAAATGAAAACTGATACTGCTCCATCTGAGTGGTAACTGTGGGGAGAGAGAAATGGAATTAATATTGTCTCCTAACTATTTGCTGGGACTGGTTAACAGACTTAATAATGTTCTGCAAGTATTTGATTGGGAAAAAGTAACTAGCTTTTGACCTCTAACATTTGAAAGAATTTGTGGCAAATTGATAAATGTCAGAGGCATTGAACAGGTATTTTGTCCGTCTTCACTGGGAAATCCATTGTATCTGAAGCCTGGCAAGTTCACAGGACTTAAAGGAATGGATCTGAGGGTCTTAGTAGTGGTGGCACAGATAGATGGTTCGAAGTTTCCACATTTGCTTGGATTCTGGAAAGCTACCCAATATCACACTTCTTCTTTCCCTCAAGTAAGAGTGTGGGGGGAAAGCTGCAAACTATATAGGCCTAACATCTTTTGTAGAGAAGGTGCCAGAATGCATTATAATGGGGGCTTTTGACTGTCAGTTGTGAAAATCACAGTTGATTGGGTAGAACAAACAGCCTTGTGAAAGGACAGTAGTGATTACTTAATCTACTACAGTTTTGCCACAAAAGGAACATTCATGGTTGATAGAGGGGAACAATGTTTTATCCAAACCCCCCACCAATGTGCACTGTCCCAGGTTTCTCTTGACAGCAGCCATCCCATTCCTGATGAAGGGCTTCTGCCCGAAACGTTGATTCTGCTGCTTCTCTGATGCTGCCTGATCTGTACTTTTCCAGTGCCACACTTGTTGACTGTAGAACTCTTTAGGTTGATCCGTATTAAGTAGGACAGGCTGCATCAAATCAATGAGGTGACGGCACATGCTTTATTTTTGTGTGGGGGCGGGGGGAATGAGATCTAAGTGATCTCTATCTACTCTGTAATTGTGCAGCAGTTTGAAGTTGTTGGCTGCAACCTCAATCAGTCAAACGAATGTTCTTGATCCTTTTCTCATTTTAGTGGATGATGCCTTTGTTGAAACTGTAAAGTCAATATTTGGAGCAGGGGCTGATAAGAAGAATCTTGTGGACCCATACGTGGAAGTTGGCTTTGCTGGGAAAAAGGTGAGAATCTGGTTATCCATGTTCTGTGATCATTTTTGGGGGTGGAGGTTTAGCTTGGCCTTGGCCTACAGGGTGTAACACTGACTCTTTATATTGCTGTAGCTCTGTACAAAGATTATAGAAAAGAATGCCAACCCTGAGTGGAATCAAACAATCAACCTTCAAATCAAGGTAGGATCTGCTTCCATTTCATTAACTGCAATTATTGTTTTTGGTATGTTAGGTTTAGTATGATATTGGTCATGTTGAGTCAGAAGTCGTTTCCTAATTTTTGTTTTAGCACCCATTCAAAGTTTGTTTTGCATTTAATGATTTTTTGCCTGCGAACCTGCCTGGCAGACACAGTATCTTGGCACTGCTGGAAGATGTGCCACAGACTTGTTAGCAATCTAGTCCTGAAACCAAATTCAAGGTCAGTGTTGACATAGCTGGGCTTTGCTCAATGCTGATAAAAGTGAGGCGCGCACAATACGGCAAGAGTTAATTAAACAAGAATAACATTCTGGCAACATGGATCTCCTGGACCCTTTGAATGTAGATTTTGAATAATATTCACAGGAAATAGAATCAAACATAAATGACAGCTAAACCATACTGAAGTAATTTAGTCCCCTTTTTAAAGTCTAAGTTTGGTCCTAATGTTTCATGAGCTTAAATGTCTTTGTCCATTTTATAAAATAAGTTGCTCAGTAAACCTGATTCCATTTAATGCCCCCATCTAACCATGGAACAAAAAGGCACTCTTAAATTGGAAGTAATTGGTGAATGTATTAACTTTGATTGTAGGAAGTCAAGTGGTGCTTACAAGTGCATGGAGATGGAAGATTTCTTCAAAATGTGAAATGCACAGTAGGCATTCACCACTTATGTTTTCTGGGAACACCAAATAACCCACTTTCCATTAATTAAATGTCCCATTCATTTATTTTGGTGTATATTCAATAGTAGGTCAATGATGGGTCACAACAGTGTAACATTGCATCCCACTAGTACAGTGTTAGCGTGAACCTTAATGTTTTGCTTATCAATCCAAGCTTGTATTTTCTGAAGATTAAAACTAATACATTATCCTGTTTGCTCAAGTTCAAACTCCAGTATTTTTTGAATTTTTAGACTTGTTTGGTCTGCAATTTTCCTAGTCTGAGCTGTTGGTGGATAAGTAACAAAGGTTGCATTAGAGTTGTTGGCCAAGTTGGTGTTGAGTGAGTCATGTGGGCCTTCAACACAAGTGGAACATTGGCACGCTGCAGAAAATGTTTTAAAATCATTTCTAAACCTGTCCTCTGAAATGTTAAAAACTGATTTTAAGAGTTTTAAGTCTGACTTACTATGAATTGGTTAATACTGCGTAGTGGTTATTGCTTGTTCTGAAAAGCAGACTGAACATCCTTATCTGGTTGACTCTCTCACTGCTCGATACTGACATGACCTGGCAGTGAAATTATAATATCACCTTTTGACCCATCAGATCCACACAAATCTTGTACGTTTCCAAAAGCAGACCAAACAAGGAGTTGGTGAGATGTGATGTGATATGATATGATGGGAGAAGTTACCTGTTCAATTTCACTTCCCATTATACAGTATTTCTGATTAGGTATTTGTAGAAATATAACTTGGCATCTATAGAACATGATATTCTGTCCCACTTCAGTGAATGAATCCAAGTTAGTTTTCTGACTCTGTTCTGTATTTTATTATTCATGTGGCTGTTTTTGTCTCATTGCTCCTACCTTTTTTATGGTTTAGTTTTAAAGAAACTAAAGCAAGGGGAGTCTAACCTTAACTTGCTAATGGCCCCTGCAGTGGTATAAGAAAATAGCTTACCACTAAAGGGCAAACAAATGCTGCCCAGCCAGTGACGCACATGTCCAATGACTAACTTTTTTAAAAGGTTAGTTGTCGTAGCAATAAATGTCAATGGAGACTGGTGTCAAGCAACCTCATGGTGCATTGGTTTAGACTTCCCAGGTGATTAATTCACATCTTGTTTAGTCCATGGTACCTCCCTGAGAATTGAAAAATTCCACTGTGCATTACAGACAATTTTACAGACAAAAGGCCCACAGTGGGAAAGGAAGTCTTCATTTTACAGCTGGCAAATCTCCACTGAGATTGATAACCCATGTAGATATTTTTAAATCCACCTGTTCAGACATATGTCACCCATCTCTGGAAGGTGGGACTTGAACTAGACCTATTGACCCATAGGATGGGGCATGACCACTGCACCACAAGACCCCAATTGAAAATATATATGCTGAGTGTATTCTGAAGTTAATTCATAATATCTATCTTAATTGCTGCCATGTGATGTGTAATTTATAGCTTATAATTAACTGCAGCGTCTGTTAACTCATGCTCAAGTATGGGTGATTACCCAAGGTAGTGTTCAGTACAGTAAAAAAAAAAATTATTTTTGTCTCCAAACAAGAAATCTTGTGACCTCAGTCCTTTTATAAATAATTAGGATTTCTGATTTCCTCTTAGTTGCTGGTCTTGTCTGGGATCAGAACGATTGTTAGTTGATGAATGCAAGGTCATTGCACAAGATGTGTATACTCAGCCAGTTACCTGTTAAGTTATGAGTTCTAGTGAAGCTGTCTAGATACAAATTCATTATACTTGTTCGATTTTCAGTCACATTCTTGGGGGAGAAAAAAATTTACCTCCCAAATTTTTTTCTCTCTCTCTCCCTTCTGCAGTTTCCATCTATGTGTGAAAGATTAAGCTTGACTGTGTTTGATTGGTGAGTATGAAACAAAAGCTTTTGTCTCTTGTGTATTGAATTTAATCAACAATTACTTGCTTTAAATATATACCTAGCAATGAATGTGTAAATGTGGATATCCTAGAAAGCCCTGAGATTGGGTCACCATTTCAGTTGCTAATGGTCAACAGTGAAGAGAAACCAGAGGTAAGGCTGTAGTGAACTATTATTTAAATACTATGACCTTGTTTTTAAATGGAAGGTGACAAAATTCTTTCCTGTTTTGACCCATTTCCAAAATGCTCTCCTTTCTTAACAAAAGATTTGATTTACATAATAGCCAATTGATGCTTCCTCCTTAAACAGTAGACACCTTTTTTTATGATAGGGTTAATTTGCAGTTTAAGTAACAATTTATTTGGCTATTCTACACTTGGTATTACTGCATTTATCTGTAGTCAGCCATAACGGCTTGGAAATATAGACCCTTTGGTCCAACCAGTCCATGCAGAACATGATCCCAAACTAAACCAGTTGCACCTGTCTGCTCCCGACCCACATCCCTCTAAACCTTTCCTATTCATGTACTTGTGTGAAGGACAGGGAGCCCACTTCTGTCAGTGCGCCAGACTTGTGGATTTCTTTTTAAACAATTAGCAATACATCCAAATCTGTGCTCTGAGTTGCACTAATTTCCTACTTTTGTTGTAGATATCGATCATAAGACTGCAGAGAGGGGCTATGAGGGGGGATTTGTAACAGGTAGGGTGGGGTCATGGGGGTGGAAATCCAGATTTAGAATTGCCTTGTGTGGCTTTCAACTGAAGCTTTTTTTTTTGCCTGAGTGTACTTGGAATCCTCCCAACAGATAGTTTACACTTTTTTTTATTTCAGTATTGTTTGGAAATGCCGTGGTCAGCTGAGCATTTTCTGCATCTGACCTTAAGGAATTTCCACATCATATTCACACAGGTAGATTTGTCCAGCTGAACAGTAACTTAGATGTTCAAAGCATGGTAAACAGTTTTTTTTCATTTTGTCAGGGAAGATAAATATAGAATTTCTGCATCCCTGCCCTACCAGATTCAAACTATGGTCATTATTACCAAGTTGTCCTGACTTCTGGTTTAAGAGCTGAAAATGTGTTGCTGGAAAAGCGCAGCAGATCAGGCAGCATCCAAGGAACAGGAGAATCGACGTTTTGGGCATAAGCCCTTCTTCTGGTTTGTAAGAGCATTGTAACTTTTGCATGAAGGCAGAATCTTTCAACTGAATAATTTCCACTTTATGTACCATGTTGGTTTTGAGGGTAATTTCCACTTTGCTTTAACCATGTTGGTAAAAGTGCATTGGATATGAACCAGAAACTCTGGTAAAATCAACAAAGCTCAGAATTGAATACAACTTTTTTTTTTCATTTCTTTGAAGCCCTTTTGCACATTCAGCTGGTTAAAGTGCCAAATGGTTGGGTCAACTTCCAGTCAAAACCAATAACCTGGCTTCTGCTAGCAGTGTTTGCAATGGAAATCTGGTTAGAGTTAAGTTTTCTTAGTGGTGGTTATTCAGGGACACCCTTTCTGAAGGGGGCAAGTGTAAAAATGAGAATGGCTGTGTTACTTTAGTTTTGCAAATGTCCAAAAACAAAAATGGCCAATATCTTTCAGGGATCGGGCAACCAGGAATGATGCTATTGGAACAGCATTTCTGTACCTCTCCAGGATAGCTTCATCGGGAGGAGAAGTTGAAGGTCGGTGTTACTTTCAATAGCCTATTACTCAGTTATTTAGAGCAGGAAATCTTCACTACGAATTCTGCAGGGAAGATCATTTTCTCTGATTGAGTGAAAGTGCGTTTAAGGATCCATCACAGATTGCTGTAATTTTGATGAATGATAACCACAGCTGGTGTTAGAATTTATACAAGCTTTACATTTGCAGGCCTATAGGGTAGGCAGTGGTATCATGGTAACATCACAGGAGCTTATCAGTGAAGAGGCCTAGACTAATGCATGGCAGTTACTAAAATCTGAATCCAGTAAATAAAATTCAGTAATAGGGCGGCTCGGTGGTTAGCACTGCTGCCTCACAGCACCAGGGTCCCAGGTTCGATTCCAGCCTCGGTCGATTGTGTGGAGTTTGCACATTCTCTCCATGTCTGCGTGGGTTTCCTCCGGGTGCTCTGGTTTCCTCCCACAGTCCAAAGATGTGCAGGTCAGGTAAATTGTTAGGTGCTTTAGTCAGAGAGAAATGGGTCTGGGTGGGTTACTCTTTGGAGGGTTGGTGTGGAGTTGTTGGGTTGAAGGGCCTGTTTCTACACTGTAGGGAATTTAATCTAATCTGGAATATACTCTGTAATGGAGTTTTGGAGCTAGCCTCCTTTTATTTTTGAAAAAAGAACAGAGTCCCTGGTTTACTGATGTCCCATTGGACAAGAAAATCTGGATTGTGGCTTAAATGATTGGGAACTGCAGAGTGAGCTATTCAGCCCAAGGACTGAATTAATGAATTTTCAGTCAGTTGTCCAGTTTTTAGGTTTTTGTTTCCTTCAGAAACTGGAACCGGATTTAAAAGTACTGAAGGCGGCAAACATGTTTCACTTGACATGAGACGGGAAATAATAGATTGGATGTGGATCAAGCCAGCAGTGACTGTTTTAGTTTCTCTTGCTTTTGTTTCCCTCCTTATCACTGTTTTAATGACTCCGCGTCCAACAGCTCCTTTGGAGGAGGAGTCTAGCTCTTACCACTGTAATAATGTCAGTCAGGCAGAATTCATAAGTGCCTCAATGTGGTGCAGAACTAAATGTGCTTTCCTTCATTACTAATGATCTGCCACCCTTACAGGAATCCTGCACTTCACTATGGTGTTATGGCGCAGTGATAGCGACCCTACCCAAAACGAGGAGCTTAGGTTCAATCTTCACACCCAAAGAATTCATAACCGATCTGTTTCACTGTGTTATCAACTTGTAAATCTTTCTAGCAGGCAGTGAAAGCAGGAAGGTCCCTTAATTAGCATGCTTAAGGTAAAGAGGTGCTCCTCTGGCATAACCTCTGGCAGCAGGGTTGCAAACTGTTCCAGGGAAAAAACATACTGGTATTGGAAGCACCATAGGCACAAGCCTTGTCTGCGTCATGCAGGTAAATCTGTTTTTATAGAATCCCAACAGTGCAGATAAAGGCCATTCGGCCCATCAAGTCTGCATGGATTCTCCAAAGAGCATCCCACCCTACCCCTGTAACTCCACGTTTTCCCATGGCTAATCCACTTAACCTGCACGTTTTTGGACTGGGAGGAAACCTGAGCATCCAAAAGAAACCCGTGCAGACTCAGGAAGAATGTGCAACTCCACATTCAAGGCTGGAATTAAACTGGACCCCTTGTGCTGGGAGACAGTAGTGCTAAACACTGAGCCACTGTGCTGCCCCCAAAACATGTCTAAGTATTTCTTCGCACAGCTCCACTCTTGCTGGTTTTTCTAGAAAATGCAGAATGCAGCTCTTCAGGCTCCTTCTAATTTTTATGCAATGATTTTCAACAGATTTTATTAAATTGTTGTCTGCTTATGAAATGTACCTGGCAAGACCTAGTAACATTTTTGTTTAACACTGTTGCCAATAATTGCTAGGATCTCATAATGCAATGTTTAGTATTCTAGGATTTTATAGTCCATTCTCTAAATGAGAATGTGAGAATATATTTATTTTTACACAAAATCTAGCAATAAATTAGTAAGTTACTGCTGCAGACATTGTGGCTAAGAAAAATGGTGTACAACCTTGTGTATCTCCCATTTTAAATATTTGTGATCATGCCTTATGTTCAGCTGTTTTTACCTTGGAGCTAGAACATTGTTAGTATAAAGTGCTGTAAAAATTGTATTTTTATTTGTCATTATAGCATCTTAAAGTTGAAGAGTAAGGTACCTCCTGAACAGACTAATGAACCATTTGTTTAGCAACATCAAATTGGAGGTCTTTTGAAGTAACAGGGTTTTAAATTGCCATATATTTCACAGGGTTTTCTATTCAAACAAATTACACCGACATTGTTTGTTCATTCGTTCCTTCCCCAACCCCAATCATTTAAACTACTTCTGGGATGTTCTTTTTGGCTGACTACTGGAATAAATGTTTGCAGGACGTGTAGTGTTTTATAAACACCATCTTTTTCTAGACACCCCAAGAAGCTCACGTCTTAAGAAGTATAAGCCAGGTAACTTCCAAACCACGTTTACTTTGTCCTCAAAATAATGATAGGGGGTTGTCCGACAGCCTGTACCTGACTGTCACACTTTCCCTCTTGTCCCCAACACACAAGGTGTTTAGTTTCACTTAACTGACAGTACAGTATGGAAGAACAAGGAGAATTTGAACCTGCACTTGCACAGCGGTGGTACACTTTGGTGCTTAGTGGTGATGCAGTATAAGTGAATCGTGAACCTGATTGTACACTGTATGCCTACAACATTGTGTGACTGGTTAATGACTTTTCACTTTGTAACGTTCTCTAACTTATTTTTCTTTCCTATGATCCAGATGATGAGGGAACTGGGGCTTCTCCAGCCATTGAAGGTTTTATTTCTTGGTCTAGTCTTTGAAATTTCATTGCCAAAAGAGGGGTGGGGGTTGGAGAAAATGGGAGAATATATACCATTTACAAATCCTGCATTGCTGAATGGGTGAATCTGGCTTTAAAATGATATAGCATACTGAGACTTCTGGCAATGAATGTTTTCATAAGTGATGCTATCAGGCTTGAGCTTAGCTGGCTTGGCAACCTTTTGCTTCCAATCAGAAGTTCCGCTACCTGAAGTATTCTGTTTTCTTTTGCTCTCGGTCCAATTGTGCATTTTAAGAGGTAACATTTTACACTTAGTGAATTGCAGATGCAAGTGTCAAATTAGGATTAAAAGTAACTGTTTGTTTTTAACCATCCCAACCAAACCTTTTTTAGGTATTCCTCTTTAGCTGTCTACTCCTAAATGTGGTGCCTCCCACTGAGGTATGGCTATTTGGTAGCAGCTCAGCTTTCCAGTGACTTGGTTTTTTTTTGCATCTGGGAGCCAGTCCAGTGCAAATTAGTGCTATCTGTCAACTCTTAGCAAAATTACTGGGCAACACTTGCCCTAATTTAAGTTTTCATTTCTGTTCTAAATCCAACAATGTTGAAGGTACTTGTGATCCCTATCTGCATAGACTAATGTTAGTCGATGTGCTCATGGTCTTACTCGTTTGTATCTGTAATGCTCCAGGATAGTCTCGCTGAGGCTTTATAAAGTTGTGGCAATACTTGTGTACTCTGTGTACTCTTGCAATATTATCCTTTTTTTCAATAAATGGATCAAACATGAAGCCACACATTTATTGATTTGCATACAGAGTAGTTTAGGTCTGTATTGCCCTGCCTGGCAGTGTAGTGGAGGCATTCAAGAGGACATTAGATGTTTACCAAAATTGAAGCGATGTGCCAGGTTATGGATGGTGATGGAAAGGCAAGAAACTGCAGATGCAATACGCAAGATGGCTTCTTTTTGCCACCAAAACAAATGTAATTTTCTTTCCAGCAAGGTATATTTGTTCATTGGCCAATTAGTGTCCATCATTGTAACTTTAGTGCATAAATAATGTATTCCCAATTATCTGGCAGAATTTTCAAATCTCTATCTTCCTTAATTTGCTATTCTTTGGCAATTTTTAACAATTAATTTCTGTCGTACTTCATATGTTCCCAAAATTTGTTCTGCTATCCCTTATTGAAGTGAATCGTGGAATCCCATCCTGCCACTAAAATGCACACTGAACCTACTTGCTTTTGCTGAATGTTAGATTAATTGCTTACAAGCATTTTGCGCATTTGATCAGCTTTTTGCTTTGATGTCCTTGATGTTCCACAGAAATTCTTTAAATCATGACTATAGAATGTGTGTATATATATATATGACTGATCAAGATGAGACACAATTGCTGCTTACTACTCGATCGCTTGTTTAATGTAGGTTCAAAGAATTCGTTAATTCAAGCAAAGTTGTTTCCTAGACCTAGGGGTAGAATGTCATTTTCTTACTATGTTTCACCCTGCTTACTTTTCAATATATCCTCCTCTGGGCTGTTTAATTTTGACTTTAGTGGGTCAAAATAACTCACCAACTGGGAGTTAGTGCATGAACAAAAACCTTGGTGATTTGAATTGAGTGACTTAATTAGAATTTGCACTGTAACTTGCTCAGGAGCCTGTTGCCTAAACAGAAATAGGGAGCATTCACTAGCAGGAAGAGCAATGGGCTGTGAAACCATCTGCCAATTCCAACAATAAGCCAGCACTGTCAACTTTTGATAATATGGCAAAGAAGGGCCAGCCAAATAGTAGACTATACATTGCAGTTGGATGTGAAACTATTCAGTAACTTCAACTCTTCCCTAATGCACCTTTGTTAGAGTGATGCTTTGTTTTGAAGCAACGTTGACTGTCAGTTTACACCAATGACAACTATGCCACCCAGTGGTTTGGCACTTGAAGAGAACTGGAACAACATCTTTATCTATAAGTTGTGCATGCTCATAGGAAAAGAAATTAAATGTGATAATCTCTAATGTGTAATTAGGTGCATTTGTCCATCTCCAAATTAAATTTTCCTGTTTTTTATGTTTGCCCAATCTATTATTGCTCTTGCTGAGAATAGTTCTTGACCGTTAGGGTTCACTTGAATACCAAAAAGTAATTATTAAATGATTGCTTCATTTAGTTTTAAAGAATAATGTTGAACATGAAAACTTGGGTGCTGAGTCATAATGTTTTGCTCTGCTGTTATCTGTTTCACAGGCTCCTGTCTTTAAATATCTTTCTTCATCATCTCATCTGTTTAGCCACTTATTCTTGCTCTCTCTCCTTTTCTCAGTTTTATCACTGTTAGCAGATCCAGGATGATTTGCTGCTTGAGTTTCTACTAGAACTATCCTTTCAAGATGGTACCTGATGAATGGCCAATCAGTGCTTTAGTATTCTTAAGGATGGATGTAATTTCATTCTCCCTTGATCTTTCCTGTTACTCTGAAATGCAACATGTACTAGCTTTTGCAGCCACAACATCAGCATGTTTGCTCATAAAGTTTGAAAATCCAAATTTAATTGAAGGTATTTAAGCAAAATTGTGTCTATCCCTTGAATCTGTCTTGTATTTTCCTTAAACAGTGTGCTGAAAATACACAGCAGGTCAGGCAGTGTCTCTGGTGAAAGACCGTGAGTTGAAGTTTCAGGATGAGTGAACCTTCTGAAACATTAACTTCTGTTTCTCTCTGCAGATGCTGGCTGACTTGCAGTGTTATTTTGGATTTCCAGCATCTGCAAAATTTTAGTTTTATAGTTCTGTGGTAGCAGTACAAGTCTATTGGTTTATCAAGTTCTGTATGGCTACATGCTTTCTGTTAAACCTGGTTTATAATAAAAAGGGGTATCTTGGTTTCTGGTTAGATCATTCCAATGCGGCACTTTTTGTTTTGTAATTTCGTTGATTTAATGTTTTGCTTCAGATTTCTTTGCCCCTGGGGTTTCAGCATTACACATCATCTGTTGAAGGGGAAGAGGTGAACATTTGATTTTTCCAACAAGATAGGGAGGTGACTATGCATTTCCAGTTATGGTAGAACTTGAATCATGAAGGAAAAGTGACTTTGGATCAATCTCCAGTCTCTGCCTTTACTTTTCTCTCTTCCCATTTGCTGAGATTGGGTGGGGAGACAGAAATACCACCTCATCCAGTGCTGTGATGGGAACTTGTTATGGACCAGATGAAACACCCTCAATGTATATTAAAAATATAGCCTAGACTTTTTTCCTTTTTTTTAAAAGGTAAGTGTAAGGTGCTGCATTCCAGATACAATTCAATTGGTCAAACTTTAAGCATAACACATTTTGTATTTTAGCTGTATTGTAAAAGTAAGCAACAAATAAAGAATTGGCTATCAAAATACTTAAATTATAAACTACTAATTAACTGTTCCAATATAGTAACATCCCATAAACACATTTTGGCAAAGGCAAATTCAGTAAAATTGTCACAAGCAATTCCAGGAGCAGGAAGCGAACCCAGCTTTTATTTGTAACAGAGGAATAACAGCTTCTACATCCAGTTTAAGACCCCACTAATGCAGAAAGATAAAACTAAAAATTGTGGTTCTGTGGGAGCTTGACCCCACCCATTCAGGCTGCTATCTGTTGTCCCAATTTCTTTTTTGAAAAGAAAAACCCTAAAGCCCCTCAAGTTGTTTATTTCATCAACTTTGAGCTGACTGCTCTGCGCCTCTTTCTCAACTTTTCTCCTGGTAAAGAAAAGGGCAAAGTACTCCTCTTAAAGCTGTAGTATTGATGAGCAGCTCATCCCAAATAGATATAGTTAATATGCAAGATTTATTTGTAGAAGTTGCAATAGTGGGGTGGCACGGTTACTGTGGTCAGCACTGCTGCCTCACAGCACCAGGCACCTGGTTCGATTCCAAACTCTGGTGACTGTGTGGAGTTTGCACATCCTCTTCCAGTGTTTGTGTGGGTTTTCTCCCACAATCCAAAGATGTGCAGGTTAGGTGAATTTAGCTTGGGTGTTCAGCGATGTGAAGGATAGGTGCGTTAGTCAGGGGTAAGTATAGGACAATAGGGTAGGGGAATGGGTCTGGGTGGGTTACTCTTCGGAGGGTTGGTGTCGACTGGTTGGGCTGAAGGGCCTGTTTCCACACTGTAGAGATTCTAAGTGAGCAGAAAATATAAATGGCTTATTGCCTGGTCCACAAAATTATTTATAGACCATTTCAAGGGTCAGGCAAGTATTATTCTGTCCGGTGCTAATTAAAATGAACTGAATGTTCCTTTTTCCATACTTATCTCCCAACTCAACTCCGATCCAGCATTAGCTTTAATTGTTGCTAAACTAAAGGAGTGGGGCTTCTATGTATAGTAGTAGGCCATGCAATGAAATAACTGCTCTTGGCTGGAAAGCATTACTCAAAGAACTTGAACTTAAACTTTACTGCTGAAGAAGATCATTATCAATACTATTGAATTTCAAATGATAAACTTGAACCTTTTGAGATTGACCAACTTCATTTTATTGCAAGTGCGTCTTATGCATCTGCACACATGCTTACAAACTAACGTACTAACTAAAGTTGAGAACAACTGCTTTCAAAGTGCCTGCAATGTATAGTGTCCTGATCAATTTCTGTTTCGATAGGGGAGACGGGAGATGAAGAAATAGGATTTCTTCCAGCTTTTGGGCCATGTTATGTAAACCTTTACGGGAGTCCCAGAGAATACACTGGCTTTGTTGATCCTTATGAAAACTTGAACTATGGAAAGGTCAGTTAGATATGATTTGGTTTGCATTAACTAAGTGCGAATGCATCACTCCTTTCACCAAGGAACTCGCTATTGTGTTTGACTTAATTGTTGGGTGACGTGAACTTATGCACATCCTTGAAAGTCTTATTGAAATGATGCAATGGAAAATAAATACCATAAGTATAGTTTTGCAGCAAACGATGGCACATTTAGTTAATTTTGTTATTGCACTGATACACCTGGCATTCACTCGATATTTGCAGAGAGACATTTGTAGTCTAGGCCCAACCCAACTATGTAATTCTAAAGACTCTAACTTTGAATGGTGAACAGGTTGAATGCACATCTGCAACACACTCCACATATATCCCTGATAAATCACGGCATTACAAAACTGGCTGTACCCCTCTTGAAAGAGAGTAACCTTCACTTGGAGGTTCTGCAGGTTGCAACCACAATGTTGCGCACAATGGGAAACTGGCACTTCTCTGGTTGTTCAATACAACTCTTCTAAAATACCTGAAAGTTTTATCCCCACTCTGATTTGCTCTGTTTTTGTTTTATGTTAATAACTTCACATCCAAAAGAGATTCTGGCCTCCGTTCACCAGAGCTATTAATCAGCCTGACCATTCAGTCACCCTTTTGACGCCCTTTGTCCACAGTAACATCTTTGCCGTCTGCAATCCTTGTCAGCTTGCTTTGATAGAGAAAAGGTTTCCATCTGTTTTTACAGGATTCAGACTTAAGGATGTCTGATACACCTGTCAATCACCAAACCAAACAAAAACAGACATTTTTTGAAAAACTGAGGTTTGTTGTGAAGAAGGGTTACTGGACCCGAAACGTTAACTCTGCTTTCTCTGCACAGGTACTGGAGACCTGCTGAGTGTATTTACTTTCAGCAATTTCTGTTTTTGTTTCTGACTTCCAACATCCATAGCGCTTTGTCTAATTTCCAAATGGGACTGGGTGGTGATGAGCAAAATGAGGCCTTTTCTCGCCCTCATTAAAATTATGCCCTATGTGGAAAACTAGAGAACAAATGATCAGTTTGCAACATCTTAGGCTCTTCTCCCCTGCACTCCTAGATGCAAAGTATCTTAAACAACTTGAGCAAAAAATTTGAAGCCGACTCTGCTGCTCCATAGACCAGTCCTGACCCTGTCACTTTTCTAACTTGTGTTCTGAGCTCATCCTGTCTGAGACCCATCTCCTGTTCTCTCGCCTGTCATGAATGTTGCTAGCCAACACTAATGAGGCAGTGACAAAGTGCTTTGTGTTTCTGATCAGAAATGCCAGAATAAATGCTCCACTGCTAGCTCAGCTGGGAAAGTAAACTTGTGGCTGAGTCAAGAGAGCAGCAAGTGTTTCATCTTGGCTGAATTGGCTGATCTGGTTAGATTAGTGGTAGAGAAGGAGAATCAACCAAGGACTTGTTGCAGTTGGCCACAGAACCTCTGGACTTTGCAAAAGCAATTGAGCAATTTTCCTGTGTCTGTTCACTGTCAGCTGAACCATTTGAGAAGTGTGGCTGTATGACTGAAGACTACAAATTCAGTTATGGTTTCACCACTTTCTGGGTACACTTCCACCATTTGTACGTTTGCCACCCCCCACCCCCACACCCCCCCAAAGAAAACCTCAACTCTTTGCCAGCACTATAAAGCGCCACCTACATTATGTCTCGGAAAGTGACTATCCTCTGTAGAGCTGAATGACTTAGACTTTGAAGATTTCAGGGTTGTTTTTAGACAAAAATCCTATTTTTGTTTTTTTAGGGTGAAGGAGTTGCATATCGTGGTAGAATACTAGTTGAACTAATCACCAAACTTGATAGCAACCCAGAGAAGAAGTTGGAGGAGATTCCCAGTGATGATGTCTTGGTGGCTCAGGTCAGATGTGGAACACATTCTAAGTCCTCTGTTAATGACAATTAATCATAAACCTACGGTGGTTGTCATTTGGGTAATAAATGCACTATATTTGTGTCACGGTTTTGTTCCCATTATAATCCCAACCTAATTTTCTCCCCCTCATGGTTGGAATTTCCTCTACCAGTTATATTCTCAAATGCATCTTTTTAATTTGTGTCCTCAACTGACCTTGTTTATGCGGAGTTATTGGTGCAAGACGAAGGTGGACAAAGTTAAAAATCTCAACACCAGGTTATAGTCCAACAGGTTTGTTTGGTGGCACTAGCTTTCGAAGTGCTGCTGCTGCTTTGGATGGTTGTAGAGCAGAATCAAGACACAGAATTTATAGCAAAATATTAGTGTCATGCAGCTGAAATGATAAACCTAGATTCAGTCTTTCATCTTTTAGAAAGAGTTTGCTTGTTTTGGTTCTTTTAATATGTAAATCCCAGAACTACTTTGAAATCGCATTCTCAAGGTAACTTCGGGTTTTCTAACAAAAGGTGCCATCTTAGCTCAGACAATGCACGAAAGGTGAGGGGTTAAAGTCTGTCCCAGCCCAATCTTGAGTCAGACTGGTTCTATTTCTGCAGTGGGATTTATAGAATATTACACAGATTGACTGTAGGTTATCTATTTTTGAGCAAAATACAACATATTTGCAAATATAATTCTGTAGATACAAATTAACCCCGTAAACCTTTGTGTGTGTGTAAAGGTATCGTGCAGTGGTGTCACCTGTAGTGTGACATGAATCTAGGATCCTGGATGATGCCATGCTCATGGGTACTAAACTTGGCTATCAGCCTCTGCTTGGCCACTTTGCATTGTTGTCTGCCTTGAATGGTCACCTAAAGATCCGAGGCTGAATGTCCCAGACTGCTGAAGTGTTCTCTGACTGGGAGGGAACACTTGTCTGATTGTTGTGCGGTGTCCATTCATCTATTGTCTTAGCGTCTGCTCGGTCTCTCCAAAGTACCATGCCTCAGGGCATCCTTGCCTGCAGCATATGAGCGATAATGTTGTAGAGTCACACGAGTACCTGTTGCATACCTGGTGGGTGGTGTCCCCTCATGTAATGGTGGTATCCATGTTGACACTGACAAGTCTTGCAGTGGTTGCTGTGACAGGGTTGTATGGTGTTATGGTCAATGTTGTCCTGAAGGCTGGGCAGTTTGCTGCGGACAGGTACCTGTGTGACTGCCAATGTTGCCTATCTCATAGGCTGCAGGCGAGGATGCTCTCAGGCATGGTACATTGGCTAGACCAAGTAGACGCTGTACCAGTGAATGAATGGACACTATGTAATAATCACCAGGCAGGAGTGTTCCCTCCCAGTCAGGGAACACTTCTGCGGTCCAGGACAATCGGCCTTGTACCTCTTTGGGTGACCATTCTCCAAGGTGGTCTTCAGGACAGGCAACAACGCAAAGTGGCCAAGCAGAGTCTGATAGCAAAGTTTGGTACCCACGGAGATGGCCTCACCCGGGACCTTGGGCTCATGTCACACAACAGGAGACTCCCTGCCCCCCCTCACATGCATGCATACACACTTAGTCCCACACTCATGCAGACCCTCTATCATACACAAGCTCTCCCTCATATACACACACGCAAACAACCCACCCATGCACGCACGCGCACTCAAGCTTTCCCATCACGCTCTCACAGGTAACTTATCAAGCTTACATGCACACGTGTGTGCATGTGCACACTTGCGTTTATGGGTAAAGTTGTATCTGCAGAATTATATTTGCAGATATGTTCTGTTTTGCTCAAAAAAGGTATAACCTATAGTCAATCTATATTCTATAAATTTCACTATAGAAATAGACCCAGTCTGACTCAAGATTGGGACAGAGACAGACTTTAACCTCATACCTTTAGTGCATTATCTAAGCTGAGATGGCACCTTTGGTTAGGAAACCTGAAGCTACCTTGAGAGTGTGATTTCAAAGTAGTTCTGGGATTTACATATTAAAGAACTAAAATGAGCAAACTCTCTTTCTAATAGATGAAAGACTGAATCTAGGTTTATCATTTCAGCCACATGACACTAATCTTTTGCTATAAATGGTCTTATGGCCCTGCTTCACAACCACCTGGTGAAGGAACAGTGCTTCGAAAGCTAATGTCTCCAAATAACCCTGTTGGACTATAACCTGGTGTTGTGATTTTTAACTTTGTTCCATTGTTTTAGATTGCATATGCAGGTTCACATGCAATGGTATTTGGTAACATAACACCACCTTGCAAAATTTCATCTATATTAACACATTCTTTGTGCAAATCTCGATGCAGATACAAACTTTTGCAGACTATTGTTTTCCCACTGCATTTTGGGGAAAAATTGAGAAAGGGATACTGCATTAGTGTTGGAGAAATTCATTTGAATAATACTTGAAAATGTTTCATCTCTTATGTTGGAATCAATTTGCAAAAGATTTACATTATCTGTGGGACTTGGTAGTCTTTGACTTGACCTGGTGTGAAGTCAAATGTAAATGATCCTATTCACATTACAGAAATACCAACGCCGCCGTAAATACAGTCTTTCTGCTGTCTTTTATGCTGGAACTATGCTTCGAGATGTTGGAGATGCCATCCAGTTCGAAGTTAGCATTGGAAATTATGGCAACAAATTTGACAAAACGTGTAGGCCTTTAGCTTCGACTACTCAGTACAGTCGTGCAGTGTTTGATGGTGAGTGTCATTATTGTAATCCAGTTGAGACTAGTGAACTCTGACAGCTTCCGATGGTGGTGAGGTATCTTGGTTTAGTCTTTGGGAATTGGGTTGACTGACCTTTTATGCCCTTTGTCAGCAGGTCAGATTACCTGAAACTGCTGGGCATGTGATTTGAAAGGGCTGGGGCATGCACTTGAGAGGAGCATATCGCCAAGCTTAGGCAGAAATTGGGCACGTGGCGGGGGACCCCACTCCCCCTCTGGATTTAAACCTAATCATGTGTGAGGTGCTGCCAGTGGTAAAGATCTGTCACGTTCCTCAAGCCCACATCACAGCAGGCACCCGAACATCATCTGTTTTGTCTGGAGCTCCAAGATGATCTTAATAGCTAGCACACTATCTATAAATCTCTGAATAAAGAGGGGGCAAAATGTACCTACTATCACTCTCTTCCGAATGGCTGTGTGTGGTTGCATCAGTCTGTGTACAGAAGCTTGGTTTGCAAACACCAAGTGTCACTACATGTTGCATATCCCTGGTATTGCAAAGAATGGGTTGGCTCATATCACTAGAGAATATCAAGTAGGAGTGTACCGTTCCTGTCCCGAATGGAAAAGCTGAGGAAAGCCCCTTGGACCGCAAGTCCTCTAGACAGTGGTCAGCACTTGATATCCTGGAGGCCCTGTGAGCAAAGGAGAAGGTCAGTCTCATTGGATTGTTCCCTGAGCAGGCTGTCGACGTTGGATGAAATGCGTCATTGTCGGACTTTTCAACAAACACAGACATGGCTGGTGGTGGTAAGTGAACGATCCAATGGGGATCAGTTGTGTGCCCAGACCTGCTGTACCACCAGATGCTGCCCTTGATGACTGTAGTGTTGAAGACACTTATCTCCATCAGCAATGTGCTTTTATTAAGGAGGTCTGGAGGAGCTGCAATGGTTTTGTCAAGTTTCATTGACTAACAGCTTCATGGTACAATCTCTGTTCTGGGATGGTTATAGAGACCAACATCAACTGAGCCTGAAGGGTCATCACCTCTGTGGATGAGGTATGGTCTGTCCGAACCTTTGGCTTTCCAGTGTAAAGGCTTTGCCTTGGCCTCGTGTTGCAGACTGGTTCGTTCCAAGGTCCAGTACTATGGGCTGAGGAATGTACTAAAGCTTGGGGTAGCTGCCATCAAGGCACAATGGGCAGAGGTCACCAACCAAGGCCTTTTAGTCCATGAAGGGAGACCCAAGAGTCTGTTAACTTGTGAAACCCCAACCCCAAAATATGCCAGTTCTGCATTTGGAGCTGCTTGAGGGTGCAATGAGAAAAGTCGTGGTTTAACTGGATTTTCTGTAATGTCCAACTTGAGCTATTCTTTTACATGCTTAGATAATTTTATGTCTAAATTATATTTAGATATAGTAGCACACAATTTAAGTGAGGATATGAAAATCTAAGCCAGTGAATGGAATTACAGCCAAGAACTCGTGGCAGCACAAACTGAACTTGCTGTTTTTTCGAATTCTATTTTGAAAATGTAAAAAAAAAACAGTTTAGAAAATAAATAGATCAAATGTTGATGGGCTGTCGTTCGAGACTTTCATTCAATCTAAATTGTGATTTTTATTTCTATCAGGTAACTATTATTATTTTCTACCTTGGGCCAACACAAAGCCTGTGGTGACACTGACCTCCTATTGGGAAGATATTAGTCACCGGTTGGATGCCGTGAACATCATCATAAAAATTGTCAGCAGAATGGTAAACATTTCTTACTTTCAGTTAAGTTTCTCCCTGTGCATTTTGAAGCTGCACTTAGATTTGTGTGAAATAAATTGCAAGACGTTCCTGGTGAGTTTCTCTACTGGCTAACGTTGTCTCCTCGCGCACATAAGTGGCTTTGCTATTTATTTTTTACGAAAAGTTGCGCACTCAAAATAGCAACAGACAGGAACAGCAGTAGGCCATTCAGCCCCTCAAGTGTGCTCCAGTATTTGATAAGATCACAGCAGATCTGAATTCTCAAATTGACTTTCCTGCCTTGTCTCCCCCATGACCCTTGATTCCCTCACTGATTGAAGATCCGTGCTGCATCCTTGTGATTTCAATGACGTTTCCAACCACTGACAGTGATTGTGATCTTCATTTTCACTTTGTTTTTGTTCTATATGTAAACTTGACACTGCTGTCCACCAGTTGTGTGCCAGCTCTGGACTAATCCTGTCAATTTTTTTTTTGACTGGATGCACCATCCATCAAAATCACTTTCAAGTCACTTTGCCTGAGCAAGCCATCTATTCCAGCAACACCTCAGTTGACTGTTAACTATTTTCATTGAATAAAGGGCAGGACTTAAGTGTGCAGATTACCATATGTAAAAATTCCATTCATAGCTAATTTGTCACTGACTATACCCACAAAGTCAACCTACTACAAATGTAAACACAGCTGTTCCCTTACTGCTGCAAATCAAGTGTGTCAGCAGCTAGGCTGCCTCTTCAAGGAAAGCAGGGTTTTTTCTTTAAACGATGTTTGGAATAAATTGATTAAATAATTCATGTTGGCCTTAGCTCTGCATAGGGCAGTGTAGGAGAACCGTAGTCCCTGACTTCTGTGGTGACAGCACGGCGCATATTGCAATGAAGCATGAAGCCTCACTTACATTTAAAGTAACCTCACGTGGAAATTTTACATACAGTTTGAAAAATAATCCAATGTGGAGCTGCCTGTAATTTAAAGAGACTAGTTATTGTGGCCATAGAAATAAGAGGACTAATACTAAAGAAAAATTATTTTTTTAAGGAGACAGTTGACCAACATAAAATGTTTAAAGCTGATATTTTATTGGAGATTTATAAATTCGATTTTAAAATTTTTTTTTAGGAAAAGAACTTAACAGTACTGAAGACTGCTGTTCAAGCTAAAGTTGATGAAGAACGCTTGGCTGAGCTGTGGCTGAAAGTTATTGAACAAATCATTGAGGACTGCAGGTAAAAAGAATCTTGCCCAAAATCTCTCCTCCTGTACTTGGTATTTCTCATTGCAGCCTCCCAATTGAAAGTTAGTGTCATTTGATGACATGAACCTTTTTAGGCATCCTGCATGTGTCAGGTGGCTATGCCATCATTGCTTTGCTGACATTACAATTGGATGTGATGCTGTTGCTATGTTCCTGGACACTCAACCCCATGGTTTGGGTTCAGACATCTCGAGCACATCATGAAACTGCCTGCAGAAAACAATCCCGTTTTTAAAGTTGCTGGATTCTTGATGTGAAATAAAACATTAACACTTCAGCTACTTTTGGTCTACTTCAAGCAGTTATTTCTTAATGAAACCCATTTGTGAATGTGTTGTTCTGAAATATGACAAGGGAGGGTAACAATGCAATCAGTGTAAATTGCTAGTGTTATCCACTACCCAAGAATTAAGAAAAATAATAGCTGGTACACATTTGGTTTATCTTTAGTGTATTATATTTTGAAAGGAAACCCTGAAGTATTTGGATGAGATTCCATCTTTGTGACTGGTTGCACAACAGGGAAACCTTTGGGTAAAAATTGACATTTGCCCAATCTATGCCACTTTAACATGTAACACCCAAATGTTGTAATGATTACAGTCCAGACAATGGTCTTAACAATTGGATTACTTTCAGCTTTGGACAATGTCTTTGAAAATATCTGATCAGCTTGGACATCTTCTGAATTTGACCCTTCTACTCGTGGAGAATTTTCTAAAAATTGGACAAATTCAATCCTGCACTAAATAACACAATTTTTCTACAATGCAGTGTCTTGTTTCAAACTTATTGGTCAAATTGTTCATTGGAGGGATAAGTAGTTAACACGAAAACACAATTTTTGCATTTTGTAGCTAGTGAGAAGTGAAATGCAAGAAGTAAGATTGATAGCAATTTAATTGCTTTTCAACTGCAGTTGCTTTTTCGCAACCCTGTTTTTGATTCTTTTGGCATGTTGGCATCGCTGGCAAGGCCTGTATTTGTTGCCCATCATTAACTGCCTTTGAACTGAGTCACTTGCTAACCATTTCAGAGGGCAGTTGGGAATTGCCCACATTAATGTGGGAATGGAGTAATGTGGGCCAGACTGGCTAAGGGTGGCAGATGTTAGTGAACACTTGGATTTTCACACTGACTGCAATAGTTGCACGCTGAGTAGTGCTTGAAACTGACTTTCAATATCAAATATTTTTTCTTTTATTAACTGAATTCAAATTTCACCAGAATTAGAACTCTAATCCCGAAATCATTATCCTGTCTCGCAGGCTTGCTGATTGACCCCATCTTCCCTTAAGGTTAATGCTGCTTCTGTTGTATGTTCTCTATTTGCATCTGTCTTCTGGTTTCAGCCAACGTCTACCCAAGTTAGAAGGCAAACACAATGTAACTCAGCTTGATCTAAAAATCCTAAACCTCCGTCAAAGCACTTTGGAATTTATACTTGACTCAGCCAAACATATGCGAATGGAAGCAGAGGATCCAAAGGAATCAATCGATGATATTGAAGTCTGGCTAGAGAGACTGAAATCATTGGCTGAAGAGGTAAGTGGTCAGACTGTGTTTTCATTCATCTTTTATATTGATGCGAGTATAATCCTTGTAGTCCGGTCACTTTGGCCGAAACCTTGGATGCTTTGGACAATATTTGTACTTGTTGAAAACTAAAAAGTTGTATTTTAGATATTTTCTTATCAACCTGTTCAGAGAGTCAGTACTCAGCTCAGGACAAGGTGGGACTTAATCTTGGGTCTTGTAGTCCTGCGGTAGGAACATTACCACTATGCCACGAGTAGTCTGACAGTATTTTACTAAACTTATTTACATATCATCTTTTGAACTTAGTTAGACATTCTAACTTGCTTTATAGGCATCAAACAAAATCTGATACTGAGCTGCGTACAGCGATGTTAGGACAGCTGATTCAGTAAGATCAGAATTAGAGCCTGCATGGGAGGAGGCAAATTCAAGAGGAAAATTGTGGCTAAGCAACCAATGGTCAAGCAATTAAAGTTGGAGTTTTATAATCTGTAGCTGGAGAAAATGCTGTATATTTGGTTCTGGTTGCTGGAATGAGCAGCATGATGAATCAGTGCTTGAAAAAAGACTAAAATAAAGCTCCAGTATACTTGAGTCACCAGAAAAAGTACCTCGATGATGCAGGAGATTCAAAACCCATCATCTTTAGGTTTATGACTCTTGTAATAGAATGTTGATTAACATAGATTTTGGCCCCTTCGTGAACTAACTGTTCTACACATTTCAGTCGTTTTTATGCTGTTTTTGTGCTTTGATTATTATCGAATGCACTTAGAATATAATGGTAATTTGCCATGAAGAAATGGAGCAACACATAAAAGAATTAATTTTTAAGTTGTCATCTTCTGTTTTACCCCAAAGGTCAATCCTGCCTCTGGGTTGAAGCTCCTTCACTGTTCTTGTGGTGTAATTATTCTCCAGATGCTGGAGAGGTACATCTGAAGGAAATTAGAAACAGTGACTAGATAAAGTGCTGTTTGCAAAATAAAACTTATGTACAAGATTGAAGCCAAAAAGAAAATAAATAATTATACATACAATATCATTTTCATTTATTTTCCATTTAATTCCCTACCATCTTCACAAATAGCTACTCCTTCATGTGAGTTGAGTGTGATTTCTCAATGTTTCACAGCTATGTTGTATTCCCTTAAGTTTTGACATGGACATACTTTGATAACGTAAATAACTCAGATCAATTGTGGAACCTCTGATCATTTTCTTGGCTGACTGCTTACTTGGCCATGATTTGAACTTAGTTTATTACTGTATCAGGGCCTGTGAAGTATATTCACCTACTAACCAACAATGGGAAGCCGGAATTTGCCAGATGAACATTTTTGTGTGGTCCATTTAATCTAAACCTGTTTAAACGGTCCATCTCTTTTTTTTTTGGTTTGTCCTATCAGCCACAGAATAGCATGCCAGATGTGATCGTTTGGATGATCTGTGACGAGAAACGAGTTGCATATGCAAGAATCCCAGCTCATGAAGTGCTTTACTCAACCACTAGTGAAGAAGCCTGTGGTGAATACTGTGGAAAAACACGAACCATATTCTTGAAGGTAGAGTTAGTTTGGCACTTTTCATTTAATGAGAGCTCTTTCCTTCATAGTATTATAGAATGCACAAATTATTTTTGCTTTGAAAAACCAAGTTTTTCAGAATGTCAAGTAGAAACAGTTGAAGTTCAGTGGGCATGGAAGTATGTATGGGAAGAAAGCGGAATTGATGTTTAGAGTCCAGTGTCCATCCTTCAGAATAGAAATGAACTCCATGTAATGGTATGTGTTCCTGAGATTTGCCCTTTAAATATAATCCATATTTAGGTCATAGGCACATAACAACTTCCCTGACTTTGTATTCTGTTGCTGCATGAGAAGCTGTTTTACTTTCTACCTCCTTGGCTGTTCTTCTGCATGCTGTTGTACCATTTTGTACAAATCTTTAAACTTCTCCTCTGCAGTTGTCTGACACTGTCAATTTGACTTCAAAAGTATATTCCAGATAAATTTCAATGATTGGTCTTTTGTGTTATGTTGCATACTTGTTTCGCTTGCAGTTGATAAAGACACAATTATTGATTTGGCATCTGTTCCATTGTGGTACTATGTCATATAGTACTCGCCCTAAAGCCACAGCATTGTTAAGATTGCAGTATAGTATTTGCAAAGATCCCTCAATATTCTCCTTTTTAATTTGTCTCCTGAAAGTAAAGAATTGAAACTTCTGAAGTGATCCCTGGTTCTGATCATTGTTAACCATGCGTTTACTTCAGTCGTCTACCCTTTTTTTTCCTCCAGTGATTCCACCAGTCTCTTTCTGAAGTTAGAAATTTGGGAGCACTTGATGGAAATTGCAGATGTGAATGTTTTTTTTATATATCCTAGGCCCAGTTCCACATACTTTTTTTTGTCTTCCTGAATATAATGTATATTAAAGCCTATCCCACGTGTCAGACAGCTTCTGAACCAAGTGCCTGCTTATTAATTAAGGAAGATCTGTAGGTTATTTGATTGTGGGAGATATCACCAACCAGTCAATCCTGTCTTTGCCAAATACTCACTCACTTTGTCCAGCAAAAATCATGTTAGTAGAAAAAACTGACCAAATTCTGTTCCTTTTTACTTAACTATCTCTCCTCACCTTTTCTCAAATGCTGGTTCCTATTTTAAGATGAAAATTTTGACAGTAACAGTAGTCCATCACTTTCCAGGCTGAAAGGGAAGAGCAAACCTCACTTGTGCAGATCGCAGCCTTGGCTGTGGAGAGGAAGTTTGAAAATTGAAATGATATCTTAGACTTTCAAGGTCACAGTATAGTAAATTGATTGAGTGCCTGAAACTATTCAATGGAATCATTGTCTAAACCCTTTTGATCCTCTAGTATGTGGAAGGCAAAAGAACCAAAATTCCAATTCAGCTACGTGTCCGGTTTTGGCTTGGCCTCTCTGCTGTTGAGAGCAAATTCAACAGTTTTTCTGAAGGAACTTTCAGTGTATTTTCTGAATTGGTAAGCAAAAGCTGTTTATTTTTAATCTTTGCATCAAAGGTGTTAATAAAGAAGCAGAATAAAAATACCTAAATGTGGCATGTGACTTTTATCAATGGGCAGGACTCCTGAACTTTGGTCTGTGCTGAGTATCTAAAATCCCTGCCATTTTAATATAGTCCCTTCCCATGATTAGCAAAGTGCTGATTCATTGGGGTGGGGGGAGCTGGTGAAGGAGAACTTGTGCATTGATGATCCATGGGATTCTATACTCTTGCAATACGTTAGTTTATCCAGCAGTGTTAACTGGGCTGTGCTAAAGTGCTGTGTTCAGATACGCTGTCAGTGCCAACAGGTTTGTTCCTCATGTACAGGCCCACAGTACTGTTTTTGACCCTCTGTCATTGGTAGTACTCGTATCATTTCCTTTATAGCAATGGGAAGAAATCCAGCCAATGTATTGAGCTAAAGCTGTGGTCTTGCTTAAAGTTGGGAATCCATTGGCTGAGTCCTGGAGCAGTTAGGTATCTCCTTTTAGCGCATGCTTTCCCAAAGTAAATTGACCACTAGTTACATTTTAAGTGTACAAGACAAATTGGAGTCTATAATTGTGGTGCAAGATGCACCTTGTTTCAAAAAATGAGTTTATTCTCAGTGACTTAATTCATACCTTCCCCTTAATGGAGAAATAATTGCTGACTACTTAATGTCCACTCTACTTTTAACACTTTGACCATTATCTCTCATAAGGAGTAGATGTTTAATCCTCTAACGTTTTATGCTTGTTAATCTCTCTTTGCACATAGTATGAAAACCAGGCACAACTGCTGGGCAAATGGGGTACCAGTGGGCTTGTCGGTCGCCACAAGTTTTCAGATGTAACAGGGAAAATAAAGCTGAAGAAAGAAAGCTTCATGCCCCCAAGAGGTTGGGAATGGGAAGACAACTGGTTTGTTGATCCTGAAAAAAGGTCAGAAATATTTTAATATTTTATCAGTTTCAGTACCACTTAGTGCTTCATTCATGTGACCTAATCTAGAAAAACAACTTACTGAAGAAAAGCAGTTAGTTTTATTCTTCTGTGCACCTGTGTCATTGGTCATTCTGGGCAGTGTATAAGAGCTGGGAATTCTCATGTTTAATTGTGCCTAACCTTGCACTGCAAATTCCTTTTCCACTTTTCTTTCAGTTGCATCCCACCTGCTCCTCCCAGCAAAAAAAGTTCAGCTGCAAACCCTGAACTTGCTCCCCTCCCCCACCAAACTTTTAAACCAAATGTTTGTTATATTTCTCCCCCATATTACTTCTCCCAGTTGTTGGGAAATAGTCTTTGAGTTTGCACTAACGTTTTAGTCCAGTAGAAGGCGTTCATTTTAACACCTTACTTTAATAGTGAACTTTTAGAACAGTGACGAGAACAATACAAGACTTTGCTTATGCCAGATTTCTGCCAGGTGGTGGCAGCAAACTCCACAAAATGCAGTGCAATGAAAGGTAGTGATATCTCAAGACTTGCTCAGTATGTTTAGCACAGGCCAAGCTGAAGTAGTGTCTGGGAAATAGACCTGATATGGGTGAGGTGACTGAGCACAGAATGGAAGATTCTGAAGAACCTTTCAAAGTGAGTTTGGAACTCCCTCACTCCTCTGTAATTTTTCAACAGCTTAAAAAAAAGTGGATGTTCCGAAAGTGATTAGTGAAGTGAGATCGTGGAAAGATTGGAGAATGATTGATTTTCAATGAGAATGAATGGCAATAAGAAGTCAGAACCAGTGGAGGTGGATGAGGAATAGGGTGACTGGCAATTCTGAGTTAGTTTAGGGCAGGGTGATAGAATTCCTACGATGTGGAAACAGGCCATTCAGCCCAATATGTCCACACCAATTTTCCATAGTGTCCCACCCAGACTCCCCACACCCCAAATCCCTGTATTTCCAGTGGCTAATCCACCTAACCTAGACATCTTTGGACTGAGAGGGGAGACTGGAGCACCTGGAGGAAACCCATGCAGACACTGGGAGAATAGGCAACCACCATACAGACAGTCGTTTGAGACTGGAATTGAATCTAGGTCCCTGACACTGAGGCAGTAGCGCTAACCACTGAGCGTCTGTGGAGCAGGAATGTTAGAATCTGTATCTTATTTAATGAACATTTTACCCTGTCAGTTTGGAAGAAACATTATATTTTTTAGTCTTTCGCTCATTTTGAAATGAATTATGATATGTTAGGCCTCTGCTCGAAGTGCAGTGACTCACCTCCACCAACTACCATCACCCGACCTCCCTGCCCCATCCTATTATTTTTTTCCATAGTTAAAACTGAGATAAATATATTCTTCCATAGAATAAAAATGGAAAGTTTCAATTCCAAAAGAAATCAGAACAAAATAACTGATCTAGCTCACTGTTTTGGATGGTCTGGCCAAGTTTTTCTTTAGTTATTGTTTGACTCCCTTCCATAGCTGTATAGAATTGTGGAAAATTCCACTCTGATCTGCCCTCAGGCTGATGTACTCACTGTTGAGTGGAAAATTCAGGCCTCTTAGTCCAGTTTCTGCTGTCTCCTCCAGTATCTTCCCCACGCGCCTCTTCAAATCTAGTTGACTCCTTATTTAATCAGCATTAATTTTGATTAAAATTTGAAACAATTCCAGCAAGGTTCAATCCTTTGGAAATCTTTCAACACTATGCCTTTGCCTTGATATAGCATTTGCTCGTAATAGACTTTACAAACCATTTTCCTATTCCCTCGACCTGAGTGAATGTACTCCTTGAACAGGAATGATGTCCTTTTTTAGCTGCCATTGCCACTGGCTGGGCACGACAGTCACTCATTTGATTTGGACTCTGGTGGCTCAGTGGTTAGTAATGCTGCCTCACAGCTCCAGGGACCTGATTTGATTCCAGCCTCGGGTAACTGTCTGTGTGGAGTTTGCATGTTCTCCCTGGGTGCTCTGGTTTCCTCCCACAATCCAAAAATGTGCGGATTAGGTGAATTGGTCATGCTAAATTGCCCATAGTATTCAGGGATGTGTAGCTTAGGTGCATTAGTCAGGGGGTAAGTGTTGAGGAATGGGGAATGGGGTCTGGGTGGGATACTCTTCGGAGGGTCGATGTGGACCTTGTCAGGCCGAAGGGATGTAGGATTGCTGACAGGAAAGACCAGTTATTTGGGGAGGCATGCGGGGTTGGAAATTGGAGATTTAGGGGGTTGGGTCTCAGCAGCTATCCCCTGCCGAGATTCAGCTCCCTTTTTGAGTTTTTGTGTGCACAAGTCACAGCTCAAATACACCATCTGACACCCACACCTACCCAGCCCACTTGGAACTTACTGCCCAAACTGGCTAACCAGTCAGCGAGGCTGACTCTTCCCTGTTATGCCTGGAGCTACTCTAACTGTGACTCGAACCAGATGATGCCTTTATCTGGTCATGAATTGGGAGCAAAGATGGTCAAAGCTTGGGCCTTTCTGCCCAGAGGTTGCTTAAGGCAGAGACAGGGAGGCAGCCAGTGTCTGGTGTTCCCCTGGTCACCATCCCTCTTCCTTTCAGTTTGTTTCCTGTTTCCAAGCCCACTGCCTCTGGGATGAGAAGATTATGCAGAAGGCTTGCATTTGGCAAACAACATAGAACGTGCCATATATCATCGTAACTTGGTTCATTTCTATTTATGTTAATAGTTTGCTAACAGAAGCTGATGCTGGCCACACGGAGTTTATTGATGAAGTTTATGAGAATAACACTCGCTATCCTGGAGCTGAGTGGAAAGTTGCAGAGGAACCTTACACTGATGTGGTGTGTATTACAGTTTCAAAATATTCTCATTTGTTACTCTTCACTTCTATGTGGAATAGATCATGTAATTGAGAGAAAGCGGAAAGCTAGAGGTGTTATTGAATTTCTTTATCTTAAACTACATATTGGCTGCAAAGTACTTTTTGAAGTGACTCACTGTAGCAGCTTAGGAAACACAAAAGCCAGTTTGCAAACTGCAACAGCAGTGGGATCATGTCCAGATGATCTCTTCCTGTCATTTTGATTGTTAAATCAATATTGGCGTGAGAGAACACTCCTGTTTTTCACCTACATTGTATGGAAAAATCCCCTTGTATATCAGAATAAGCAGATGGGATGTAGATTTATATTTTGTCTGAAAGATTGCACCTTTGACAGTGCAGTACTCCATCAGTATTGCCCAGATGTCAGCCTTGAGTTTTATACTCGTGTCATGGAGTCGGACACGAAAATGAGTGCTCTGAGCTGAGCAGGTATGCATTTATTTTGATTGCAATGTAACATTCAAAATCCAATCTTTTTAGTGATGTTGGAAATCTTGCCAGTCTAGTTAGTGTAAGCTCCCACATTGCATAAACCATGCCTATTACTCACTCTTAATGGCTCTGGTATAGCACTAATGGTTTTTTAGACATGATTCTGAGACCTTTTTTTAGACACCTTTTCTGGTTGTTTAACAACATAACAATTGAATTGTTTTCAGCAAAACCTACATATTCCAGATTTCCAAGTTGCAGGTATTGCCCCACCCTTTGTGTCCCAGCAATGCAGTCAATGTTATGGCTGTACTAGAATACTTGCATTGAAATAATATTGTCACAATATTAATGACAGATGTGGAGGCTCCTGGCCCACTCTGTTTCTGAGTGCCATTTGGTCAATTGCAAACTGAAATATTAAATTCCCAAGTTGACAATTTTTTAACTAAGCTCTGGAAAACTAGAGCCTGCTGCAATTGCTATGCATCTGGCTATCCAAGCTATTTTGGTTTCTGTAATTCATGTTTTCAAGTAGTCGCGCACACAGAGGCGCGCGCGCGCACGCACACAGAGGCGCACCACTAGCTTGACATCAGTGTAAAAACTGCATAGTTACACAAGCTAACAGTATCTAAGCCAATTAAGTGAAAAGTTCCATTAAAAAGTCATTGTTATTTGCTTCTCTCATAGAATGGTGAAAAGAGTTCATCAAAAGAAGAGATTGAGTGTCCACCAGGCTGGAATTGGTTGGAAGAGTGGGAATATGATGTCAATCGTGCTGTGGATGAACAAGGTGATTTGATACCAATCCATTATTAGATGAAATGTTTTGTACAGTGGAGGAGTCTATGGAGGGGATAATGTTGGTTAATTATTCCAGGATTTTCAAATAATATCAATTATTGCTTTAAATGTTTATCTCCCATTGCCATCCAGTTGAAGAAGCAAGCAGTTTTTGATTTTGATCATTTTGCTTGCCCTTGGGATGGGGATGCAGGTTACATTTAATAAATTTGCAGATGACCCAAAGTATTGAACTGTAATAAAGGATGTAGACACTCTGGTAGAGTGGATTGACAGCAAATAAAATTCGATGCAGAAACATGAGGAAAGATGGTGTACGCCAAACAGTACAATATTAGTGCAGGAAGGGAGAGACATGGGCTGCTTATGTACAAATCTTTGAAGATTGCAGGACAAGTTGACAAAGCAGTTACTTGAACACTTGGGATTGTGGTCATATTAGAAAGTAGAGACATAGAGTACAAAGGCCAGAAAGATACGTGCAGCTTTAATTGAGCACTAAATTGGCCTCTGTTTGGGTAATACCGAATTGAGTCCCCATTTTATGCAGGATGTGAAAGTTTTGAGAACGATATGCAAGCGATTTACCAGAATTGTCAGGGGTGTGGAATTTGCAATTCTGTAGATAATCTGGAGTAGTTCTCCTTGGAACGGAGAGAGCTTGGAGATTTGAAAGAGCTGTTTAAAATTGTGAAAGCTTTTAAAATAAGGGAAGCATTAATAATTGTTGATGGGATGGCAACTGGAGAGAACAGACTTGAAGTAATTGGTGAAAGATCCACAGCCAGCATTTATCATGAAACAACAGGATTTGGAATGCACTGTCTACCAGGGTACTAAATACAATAGGTAGTGTTTGAAGAGACTTAGATAATTACTTGGGGTGGGGGGCGGGGATGAAAGATTGTGCGAATATGGGTAAGAGTGGAATGAACTGAATTGTTTGTCTAAACTGCGTGGGCCAAATGGTACCCACCTTTATGCTGATTTATATCTATTCCTAATAATTTGTCATAAGACAGACAGGACAAGGAAATTAACACCGAATCTAAGGTGCTGTTGAAGATTGCTTTTCATGTACTGCAACACCTCCTGAGATTTGTTATAAATTGTTACTTAACAATATTTTGATTCTAAAGCTTGTTTTTGACTAAGTTGTAAATATAATTAAATAGAATGAACTGTAATGAATTCTTACCAGGAATGTCGGAAGTCTGGCAGCTTGACACACCATGTTAGCAGCTTTGTCCTTTGTGTCATTCACTTTGTACAATAATACATTAGAGCAACTGCATTCACTCCATTGCGTCTGTGCTAGCTTTTAGAATAGTCATTTGGTTACCCTGCTCTTCACCCATATCATATAGTTTTCCGCTTTTCCATCCTTTTTTTTTTCCAGGCAGTGCATTCCTGATCATAACTTACTGCTTCTGGGGGGCGGGAAATGTCCTCCAGCTTGCTGCTTATTCTTGGAGATTTACTTTCTGGCGACTGGCCCTGCTAACAATAGTTAAACAGTCAAAACACCTTAATTCCAAATACATAGGAGATCCAACATAGAAACAGTTCATTTAGCCCAACCAGTCACTGCCATCATTTAAGTTTCATTCTCCCTTCCCCTCATATTTCCTCATCTACGTCCAACGTTGTAAACTCCTGTTCCCTCTCCCTCAGATGCTTGTCAAACTTCCCTTTATTTGCATCTCTGCAATTCATTTCAACTCCGAGTTAGCAAGTTTCACCTGTTCACCATTGTTGGCATCAATAATACCACTCTGAAATCTTTGCCCCTCTAAGGAGAGCAATAACAGCATCTCTAGTCTGTCACAAAGTACTACTTGTCAACCAGAGCAAAATCTGGGCTGCTCTCTGAAAGTTGTCATCGCTGGGCACATCGGAAGCTACTAGCAGTGCTCTGGCACTAACCAAGCCCTGTTGAATTGAGCCACAATAATCCTATAGTGCTCCACTCAACTCTGTTCACCTTTATCTTTTTAAAAGGGGCAGTGGCTCATTGGTTAGCACTGTTGCTTCACAGCACCAGGGACCTAGGTTTGATTCCAATTTTGGGTGACTTCCAGTGCAGAGTTTGTAGGTTCTCTCCATGTCTGTATGGGTTTCCTCTGGGTGCTCCAGTTTCCTCCCACAGGTGAGGTAGATTAGCCAAACTAAATTGCCGAAAGCATCCAGGGATGTCCAGGTGGGAAATGTAGGGTTATGGGGATAAAGTTGGGTGCTGGGTCTGGGTGGGACTTGATGGGCCGAATGATCTATTCCCATACTGTAGGGATTCTATAAAAACAAGACAATTTGCAGATTCCAACAGTGGAATTTGAAGAAAAAAGTAGAGCTTTCACCAGTTGGTAACATAAATCACAGGCTTTGTCCTGGTCTAAAAATGCTGAAACAAATCAATAAACTTGGTTTTATTGCCAGCTCTGTAATAAGGTTAAATCTGTTCATCACACTTTTTGTAAATCCCACAGCTCCGCAGGTATATATAACAATCTGTAGAGTTTGTCACTTAGTACGTCAAACCCGGGGTGAACACTCTGAAATAAAGTGTTATTCCTCCATTTGCAACTTGATAATTCTTCAATCGTTTGGTGAATTTTAAAAGCTTAATTTTTTTATCAACTTTTTTTTGTCCTTTGTTTTTAATCCTTTTCCTTTATGTTGCAGGCTGGGAGTATGGGATAACTATACCCCCAGATGACAAACCCAAATCTTGGGTCTCCACAGAGAAAATGTACCACACCCATAGGCGCAGGCGTTGGGTGAGAAGGCGTAAAAAAGATGATCAATCAGTACAACCCTCAAAGGTATGTCCGACAGCACATGTCGATTTATAACAGTTGGAGCAGGTATTAGAGCAATGTTAAAGCTATTTATTTATCATGTTGAAGTGGTATGGGAGTCATCCTTAAGTTTTATGTATGCCATCCATTGTAATATTTATCCTTTTAAAATCTGATTTATAATTGGAGGAGGTCACGGAGAAAGCAACCTCAAACCTGTCTATTCATGTAGTTGAGTGGATGTATTTTTGTTGTTTGTGTAAGGAGTGTCAAATACAGAAACCATGTTAATTCGGGTTTTAAAATGCCAATGAGATTATAGGCACTGTGTGAATATTATTAACGTGAAATGTCACTTTCTGCTTTTGTTTTAAATTCTTGTGGCCTTCAGAGCCACGCACCTGGCCAGGATTCAGAAGGATGGGAATATGCTTCTCTGATTGGTTGGAACTTTCACTTAAAGCAGCGGAAATCAGATACTTACCGACGCAGAAGATGGAGAAGGAAAATGGCTCCATCTGGCCGACTTGGAGCTGCTGCAGTCTTCAAACTCGAAGGTGCCCTTGTGAGTAAACTAGGATTTCTCTGTTTAAAAATGTGGTAATATCTTCTGTCTCTAAAACTTGTGTATATATTTAATTAATTAAATTATGGGATATCACTAAGTATCTTATTGCAAAAGTTGACCTTTTGTATGTTCTGTTAGTGTAATTTTTAATAAACGACTTTTTAAATTTTGGTTATTGTATTGAATGTGATACTGTATTCCAAATACCACAAAATCAGATTGTTAAAGGAAGCACAGGGTTTGATCTGTACAACAAAAATGATTATGTTGCATCACAGCCATTACACTTTCTATACCTTCATTCCTGATGAAGGGCTTTTGCCCAAAACATCAGTTGTCCTGCTCCTCTGCTGCTGCCTGACCTGCTGTGCTTTTCCAGCACCACTCTAATCTAGACTCTGGTTTCCAGCGTCTGCAGTCTTTGATTTTATCTACTTTCTATACCGTTCATCTCTAGGTGGTGTTTGTGTAATTCAAGATTTGTGGGTGGATATTTGTCTTTGCGTTGTCACAAATGCACACACATCAGTCCAACAGTACCTCTTGATGTTGTATTTCCAAAAGTGTAAACCTAAATGTGACAACCTGAAAATAATTCGTTTCCCAACGCAATAAATGTCAGTGCTGTGGTTGGGTTTCGTAGGACCTCTGTCATCAGAAAGCATGTTTTTTTTTTAATTCTGTAAGTTCTAATACTCTGTTCCATTCCTATTTGTAAATAAAAATTTAATGAAAGAAATTTTTAAAATCTATAAAAGGCATACCTTAATTATTTTGACTTTGCTCCTGCTCACTGATTCCTATTCACTGACATCAGCCCTGATGTGAAGAAACACCAGTGATGTCCCATTGTGTATACTAGCCCCACTTATATCTGTTTCACCATAGTGGCATAATGCTGAATGTAGCAACTGAAAATTAAAACCTGTTTCTTTTCTGTGCTGTGGCAATGGTGTGAAACTATGCAGATAGGGATGAAAGTGACTCAGGACAAATTTCATGCTTTCTGTTTAAGGCTCCAAGTTCAGGTGAAGATGGCGACAAATCACCAACTGCAGACTCTATCTTCGGAGCAAGTGCTCCAATGATCTCCTGTGTGTTTGACCGTAAGTAAAACTTTATTTTTTGATGTTTGACTGTAATGTCATAGACCGTATCTTCCCCTGTTATGGGTGTAAAGGAATCCAAACTGATCTGTCTTTGTAATTATACATCATAACTGATGTTTTGTGTAGATATCTGAATATCTATCTTTCACCTTTTTTCCCTTTTCTTTCTCCTCCTGCTGCCCACCCCCCACCCCCAGTCAAAGTTACGATAGCATTGCACAGAAATCTCTCTTTACTGCTTGGCCCAACATGTACTAATCTTTTAATGCTGCTGTATTTACCCTGATAATGATAAGAGTATATTTTAGCATTGGACTTCCCACGTTTGCTCTTCAGTTTGTATAAATGTGTTGATGGAGAAATGTCATCTTGGTATGTTTGGATGGACCGTTGATTTATAACTGAATTCCTGTCTGAGTTGTCATTTCCCAAAACTGATGATGTATTTCTGAAAGTATGCCTTTGTAACTAGAGTATGCACCAGGATAACAACTCTGCTGGGAACACTTGGCTTTCTCTTCCAAGCCCCAGACCATCCTGACTTGGAACCATGTCATCCCTCCTTTTTGCTGTAGCTGGATCAAAACAGTGGAAATCCTTTCCTAACAATGCTGTGTGTATCCCCTACACTGCATGGACTGCAGCAGTCTAAAGAGGCAGCTCACCATCCTCTCCAAGGCAATTAATGATGGCTGAGAAATGCTGATGTAATCTATTTATTTTGCTCTAAAAGGGGAGTGCAACTTTATAATACATCATTAAATTATCTTTCCAGTGGATGTAGCCTGAGTCAGGAGTTGGGCATTTAGTTGAGATCGGATTAACCCAAATTGGTTTTCCTTGGAGAGGCTTTTTGTTACTTCCCAAATTGGATGTACATTGAACTTTTTACATTAGGATAACACTTCACGCACATGTTTTGAGAGTATAACTGGATGTGTGTCCAGTTTCTTTTTGCTAATGTTTGTTTTCTCTTCCAGGCCCTTCAATCTATCACCTCCGTTGCTACATTTATCAAGCAAGAGCTATAATTGCCATGGACAAAGATAGTTTTTCAGGTATGTGCTCACCAAACTTCATTCACTGAGGTTTATTAATGATACTGTAACCTCCAGTGTTATCTATGTTTTTGTGGCCATTCTATTCAGAGCTGTCAGTTTAATAGTTTTTTTCTTTTAACCCAATAAATTTGTTGAAAAATTTATTTTAGTCGCAGCACTTTAATTTCTGCCAGAAAAGATAAATGCAGTAATAAAATAAAGTGAACGTCGAAAAAATGTAATTCAACCAGAACTCTGGAAAATGTTTAAGCATTTCTTTATCTTTTCGGTTTAGGGTTTTTTCCAAAGTTTTTTTTGATTTGATGACTCCTGTGTGAAGTTCTTTTTTGTTTTGTTTGAGATGCTGCTAGGTTTTGCATGTTACTGAAGCCTTTTATGTTGCACTTCGTCGAATCACTTATAATTGCTACAGGAAGCAGACCATTCGGCCCATTTAGTCCACACCTATGCTCTGAAGAGCATCCCACCCCCCTGTCCTCTCCCTGCAACACTACATTTCCCATGTCTGATCCACCTAGCTTGCACATTCCTGCATACAGGCAATTTAATATGGCCAATCGCTTAACCAACCCATCTTGGACTGTAGGAGGAAACCGGAGGACCTGTTTTTAAAAAAAATCCATGCAGACACTTGCTGAGGGCTGAAGCTGAGCCTGTGAGGCAGCAGCTGTGCTTGCCACTCTGCTGCCTGGGTCAAATGCAAAAATTCAAAATCTCAAGGGATTCTAACCATTGACTACAAGAGCAAAGGGTTCCTGAATGAATGGAAAGTTGACTCTGTGTTGCTGAGGTATTATCATAGAATCCCTACAGTGTGGAAACAGACCCTTCTGAATAAGTTTGGACAATAAGTCCAAACCGACCCTCTGAAGAGTACCCCACCCAGACCCATTCCCCTATGACTCTGCATTTTACCCCTGACTAATGCACTTAACCTACACATCCCTGAGCACTACGGACAATTTTGCATGGCCAATTCACCTGACCTGCACATCTTTGGATTAAGGGAGGAAACCGGAGCAGCCAGAGGAAACCTGTGCAGACACTGGGGAATATGCAAACTCCATGCAGACAGTCGCCAGAGGCTGGACTCAAACCTGGGTCTCTGGTGTTGAGAGGCAGCAATGCTAACCACTGAGCCAACTTGCTGCTGTTTTTGCCCCCCCCCCCCCCCCCC
>NC_057731.1:16050179-16094046 GCF_004010195.1 Chiloscyllium plagiosum
TCAACTTTAATTGTGCAAATAAAGGATGAGCTAACTAGACACAGGAATGTATTAAGAATAAGTGATGCAAACACAAATCAATTGAGAGAAGGCCAACTTAAATTCAGGAGAGCAAATGACCTGTGCAGAAGTTGTTGAGGCTGTGAATTGCCAGCTAGGGTATGTTCGTGCCAAACACATGTCTTTGTGCATATGCTCCATGCACACACAGCCAAACAAGCAAGGGTAAGACAGGCATACAGGAAGACATCATGCAAACTGGGTGTATCCAGAGTGGAGGAAATCATTGTTCTCACTGCAAAAAGTGAATCATTTTACACACTTCAACACAAACGGGTGCACATAACCACTGGAGCGATAGGGGTTTTAAGTTGACCAATTATTGTGTACACCATACTGAACTACCACTAATCAAGTCAAATAGAGGAGTGAGATATGGATTTGTAACTGAGAATGAGGACTGTAAAAGGAGAGCAGCAGTCAGCTAGACACTAGTGTGTCATGTAATATCATGACTTTTACAAAACTGTGCAAGTAGTTCAACATAGTGTTCCAACAATGAATCCCTTGGAAGGATAGTTAAGACTATTTAGTGGCAATGTATTTTGCTGAGGACAGATTTTTCTGAAAGTCAATTACAATGTCATGAATGAGGATCTGGGGTTCCAAATCATAGACAGGAAGCAAATTCCATGAAGTACATCTGGAGCAAGTTGAAAGCTTGGTCTGGTAACTTTAATTTCCAAGAAGGAATTTGCAAGGTATCACAAGACACTAAACCGTTGCTGTGGAACACATCCAAGATGGGTACCAAGGTGTGATTGCAGGATTAGGATGTCTTCTGGAAGAACATGATCTCGAAATAGATGAGAATGCACAATCGATTCCTGCATCTATGGAAGAAAGTTCCAACTGCCCCTAGCCATTCTGAAAGTTAATTAGAAAAGAAGGGAGTAATCAAGAAAGTGATTAATACAGGAATGGATTAGAAGGATGGTAGCTGTAAAATGACAAGGAAAGCTGAGTATGCATTGACTCAAAGAACCTAAATCAAGCCCTGAAGAGATCTCACTACCCCATGCCAATTTATTAAAGAAATTTTCTTAGCATTTGCAAAGGCAAAAGTCTCCACCACTCTAGATGCAAAGGATAGTTTTCGGCGGTGAAGCTTAATGGAAGCAGCAGCTTTCTGGGTGCCACTCGGGCAATACAGATGGTTGCAAATGCCATTTGGCATTTCCACTGCACATGAAGAGTATCAACACTGACATGAGCGATTGATCATAGAGTGGAAGCTATAGTAGATCTGCTAGATTATGGATGTGAAGACAGCAGCAGAAGCTATTACTGACTGCAATTGACTGCTCAGTAGGACTCGCCAAGTGAACCTGAGATTGGAGAGAAAAGAATGACAGTTTAAAGATCTCCTAATTTAAATATGTGCTGTTATGTACTGACAGGGAAAGGTCTTTGCCTGATTCCCAAACAGTAGGAGCTGTTGCAGCAACCAACAGATGTAAATGCCATGTAATGAGTTATTGCAGTAGTTAACTATTGGGTAAATTCTAGACCAAATTTGTCATCGGCTGGTGAACCTCTCTCAATCTCCCTCAGCCAAGGGCATGCAGTGGTATTGAACACAGACAAGAAACAGTAAACACTAATGTCAAGGAGCTGATGGCAGTCGAAGTGCTGAAGTACTAAGACACAAATGAAGACATGACTTCAATGAGACAGAACTTAGGTGATCGTAATGCAGCTGGTCACACTCTCATCCAGCGCACTAACACAAAGATTTTATGCACATATCAAGAGGGAAAGCCTGGCCGTTGTCTTTGCTTTTGAACATTTCATCACTACCTCCTTGGATAAGAAAGCTAAAGTTGGGGCCAACCAGAAGCCACTGAAAAGCCTTTTTTTTTTTTCCCTCAAGCTGCTGCTACCGGTTACTCTGGTTTTGAAGATTCATCTAGATATGACATACAAATGTAGGAAGCAGATGCAGTATGCAAAGTAGCTCTCGGGAGCAGCCCTCCTGATGATGATGATAATGGAAACAAGGTGTTGAATCTATGGAAAGTAGTCTAGTCCAACTCCTCTTCATGCTGATTAGTGAACAATCCAGCAGACAGTGTGAATATAAAAGACCAGTTCAGGTCAAACAAGCTATCCAATATGATGCAAATCTTCAACTGTTGCAATAAAATGATAAAAGGGTGGCCAGAGATCATGAAGGACAGACCAGTTGCTATAGGACCACATTGGGCATATGGAGATGAGTTGACAGCCCTGAGATGGCATGTATACAAGGAATAGTCATTGTTCAAAATACCTCAAAAGGAGAGATGCTAAAGCATATTCATGTGAGTCAACAAGGAATTAAATAAAGACCTAAGAAAGACTAGAGACTACTGACCAAACAAGCAACCAAATCGTGGGCCATATGAGTCAGTGCAGTGCTTGTATGAGGCCTGAGGGTCACTGATTACAGACCATGGAAGAAACAGGGAGAGATTCTCTTCACACTAACTGAACTGATGATAGTGCCCCAGTAGTTAGAATAGTAGTCAACTGTTTGAGAATTAAAAGATTAGATTAGATTCTCTGCAGTGTGGAAACAGGCCCTTCAGCCCACTGAGTCCACACCGACCCTCCGAAGAGTAACCCACCCAGACCCATTTCCCTCTGACTAATGCACCTAACACTCTGGGCAATTTAGCATGGCCAATTCACCTAACCTGCACATCTTTGGACTGTGGGAGGAAACTGGAGCACCTGGAGGAAACCCACGCAGACAGGGGGAGAATGTGCAAACTCCATACAGACAGAGGCTAGAATCGAACCTGGGACTCTGGTGCTGTGAGGCAGCAGTGCTAACCACTGAGTCACCGTGCCACCCCAATACTTCGACAGTTCAGGTACTCCTGCCATGGTAATCAATAATAATGGCCCTTACTTAATGAGGTGAAGTATTCAGTTCATTCGTGAAAGATTGGGAAATGCTACACCACACAACTCCACATTCCCACATACTCTGTCGAATGGAGAGACTAAGGTGACGGTGAAAATCACCAATTTAATCCTGAAGAAACTGAGCAATTTCTGCACAGGCTTATACATGGCCAGCATTGAGTAAAGAAATGCATCTTGATCACGTATGGAAATTAGTCTAGTACAAAAACTCCAAGAGCAAAAGAGATCCTGAAACCAAAAGTAGTAACGAAAGACAGTGAAAGAAGTCAAAGTGAAATGGTAGCCAAATTTCGTCTCCGTTCTACCGCTAAGTAATTGCCAGAGTTGAGTATTGGAAAGCCAGCCAGTCAACTAAGGTCTGCAGTTGACAGTTGAATTGACTTATCTCGAGTAGTCTCCTCGATCATACCAGCTAGACCGTCACATCAATGGACACTCACTTGAGGCAATGGCATTAAGTTTGAATGCCACTGTGGAAATCCTGTTAAAATTCCAGTATGGGGTGTAGGAGGTTGCCCCTTTAATTATAGGAGCAGTAAAACCATTTTTTGGAACATCCTTCAATCTCTTTTACTCTTATGAGAGATACCACACCCTTACAAACATAAGTGACCACTCTTCATGCCATCTTTAAATTGTCAGCAAATGTTTTTAGCAATTAATGTGAGAATGAGAAACCAACCAATCATGACCATGACCTTACTGCACTCCAATTCCACACACAGACACCTCATTATTGAAGTGACTGGATAGCAATAAGGAGTGAACTAGGCTTTTTGTTTGTTTCCTTGTCCTGCACTCTTGACCGCAGCATTGCTGGTGAGGAATTATCACATTCTGGACTGCAATTGGAAACTTTCCAGTGAGAAGGTGTAGAGAATGAAGGCTGTGCATTCCCAAATCTGCAATGAGCTCATAATTCCATGCAACACTTGTTGTTTACAGAATATTAAGGAAGTTGTATAGCTGTTCATTTTAATTTCACTTACTATCACAAGTTCCATCTGTATATTATTTGCTGCTTTTTCCTGAAGGCTTCTCACCAATGGGGGCTGATTTTTCCCAATCCGGCATTTAAAAGTTGGCAACCTGGGAGACAGTTAAGGTGCAGCCTGTGATTTTTCAGTTTTTGTTTTTAATAAAAAAAACTGTTCCCCTCTTGACTTTGCTAAGTTCCCCTTCTGCATTGGTGTTTACTTGCTGTATATAATCAAACATTGGGATTTGATTTCCTTGGGTTTAACAAATGTAACTTTATTTTTCAGATCCATATGCTCATGTTTCATTTCTCCATCAAAGCAAGACAACTGAAGTTATTAAATCCACTCTCAACCCCACCTGGGACCAGACCCTGATCTTCAATGACATTGATATCTATGGCAGTCCTGAAACCTTAATTAAAAACCCACCAAATGTGGTGATTGAAATATTTGATGAAGATCAAGTTGTATGTATTTATTTATTTATGTTTAGCTTGATTACGTTATGTTTTTGCTTGTCAGAGAAGTGGAAGATGTTAACAAATTTAATGTGGAACTCGTTCTGTACAGGGGAAAGATGAATTTTTAGGCAGATGTACCTGTCCTCCAATGGTGAAGCTCAATCCAGAAACGGACATGGTCCCCAAGCTCCTCTGGTATCCAATAATCAATGGAACAAAGAAATCTGGAGAGCTGCTTTTTGCTGCTGAACTAATACTTAAAGATAAAGTAACGTATATTAGAGTATTCTTACATTTTTCTACTTTAACTTGTGACATTCTTCTTGTGAAATTAAATTTAATTTGGCTTTCTCTTTGCATTGCTCATGTTACTGACACAGGGATATTTGTATAGTTGTATCTGCAATCTTGTGTCTGAGATTTGTTTGGGTCAATGTTTACACTAATCAGAAACCTGTGGACTCTCCCCTTTCCACCCACCTACATTAACCATTTGAGTTGCAAGTTAAGTAAAAGGCATTCTATCTTTTTGAAAATATGGTGGCCAATTCGGGAATGCTTGCGATAGCTGGAGCCTTGAACTTGCTTGACTTGCATTTGGTCCCTGGTCTGCCGTTTACTCCTTTTCCAATCTCTCCAAACCATCTCCACAGTTTCTTGGACTCTGCAACTTATCCTTCACAAGAGAATTACTAATTTATTTGAAACGATCTGGTGACTATCTTGTTACTGCAGAATGATGTTTTAAGTTGTCTTTTTACTCATGTACTTCATCTTTCTTCTTCCAACAGCCTGATGGCTCTAATTTGCCGATTCTTCCACCAGTTCGGTCAGGTGTACTATATATGGTGCCACATGGGATCAGACCAGTTGTGCAGCTTACTGCAATTGAAGTGAGTCGCATTACTCCTGGATAATTTTTGTTCTATGGGTAGGCTTTGGTTTGTAAGTGTGGAGGCCATGATTAATTTTATCAGTGCTGTTGGTGCATATTTCACCTGTATTATTTAATATTCTATACGAGGTTCTCCTGCTTTGGAGTCTACTATTAAATGTAATAGTCATCGTCATACGGCACAAAATCAAACCTTTGAGCCGACCGATCCCTGCTTACCATAATCTCTCACTAATCTCCAACAATTTCTTCACTACCGGCACAGTTTCCATAGTGGAAGTGTATAGTACTCAGTCTTGGAGGGATGCAGCATGGAAACAGACCCTTTGGACCAACTTGTCCATGCCAACCAGATAACCTGAATAAATCTAGTCCCGCTTGCCAGTATTTGGCCCTTGTCCCCCTCGACCCTTCCTATTCAGATGCCTTTTAAATAATTGTACCAGCCTTCACCACTTCCTTTGGCAGCTCATTCCATACATACACCAACATCTGAAAAAAGTTGCCCTTAAGTAACTGTTAAATATTTCCTCTCTTACTTTAAAGTTATACCCTCTAGTTTTAGACTTGCCACCCCAGGGGGAAAAAAACCTTGTCTATTTACCCTATAAGGTCCTTCATGACCTTATCAAACTCTTTTTAAGGTCACCTTTCTGCTTCCGGCATTCCGGAGAAAACAGCCCCAGCCTATTCAGCCTCTCCCTATAGCTCACATCCTTCAGCGCTGGCAACATCCTTGTAAATCTTTTCTGAACCCTTTTCAAGATTCACAACCTCCTTCCTACAGGGAGGGAGACCAGAATTGTGCACGCTATTCTGAAAGTGGCTAACTAATGATCTGTACAGTTGCAATGTGACCTCCCAACTCCTAAACTCAGTGTACTGACCGATTAAAGGCAAGCATACCAAACATCACCATCATTATTGTTTTTACCTGTGACTCCACTTTCAAGGAACTATGAATAGATGTTTGAATTTGTAGATGTCTTCAAAAATCTCTGAACAGCTTTTTCTTCCCCCACCAATTGTGGAGTTACTGATGCAAAAGAGGTTTTCTGTTAGTGATTTGGCAATGGTCCAGGTTTTTGAGTGGTGATGGGAAGAGTCCATATTTACCTTCTGTTAAATTGCCCAAGTTCTTTTAACAGATTTGTCCATGAGACTTTCTCATTTATCTATTCAAATGTAATGGCCTGCCCAGGGGCTCTGTGGTGCCTGGAAACAATGAGCTGTTGGACCAGTCAAAAATCACTGCTGATAGTCACAATTTAAAAAAAATATAGAATGATATTCATCATTGTACAGGAAAGAAATAGTGAGTGCTTTACATGGGATTAGGAGAAAAATGAAAATAGGAGAGCTGCTTGTTCTAATATCTACAGTTTTTTGCTTTTTTTTCCCTGAGGAATGAGACTCCACACTTGTGAAAACATCTTTTCTTCCATACAGCAGTAGCTGTTCAGTGAGCGCTTTCTATTACATCGGGGGGGGGGGGGAACCTAGATCTTTCTGGTTTGAGATCGGTTGAAATAATTTGGTCCTTGTTCAAAGCGGGAATGATGAAAAATTAATGCAAGTTCACAGCATGACAGTGACCCTGGGTACCAATGGTGAAAACGCAACGACCCAGGCTGTGGAATAGAAGTTAGCACAGACAACAACTGCTAGATTTTCCATTTTAACTATAGATGTATTGATACCAGGATTTGCTATCAGCTTTATGCAGTAAGAACTGTGTTAATAGCCTTGCCATTCTAAATGGATCAAAATCTGGTCAGTTAAGCTACTTGATATTTTATAAGTTATTGGTTGAGTTAAATACTTCCACCATCTGCTTCAAACTGAAGGCAGTGTGAATGAGTTCACTCGTCAAAAGGTCATCCAAGTATTTGAACTAAAATGTTGTTACAGATACTAACGTGGGGCTTGAGGAACATGAAGAGCTACCAACTGGCTGCTGTAGCGTCCCCAAGTCTCATTGTAGAGTGTGGCGGCGAGTATTTAGAGTCAGCAGTGATCAAGAGTCTTAAGAAATGTCCAAACTTCCCCACCTCTGTTCTTTTTATGAAAGTGGTATGTATTTGAATGTTTGATCATGCAGTTTTTAATGTCATTGACTTGTTACAATCTAATCTTTTTAAATATGCATATTGTTAGTGCACTTTCTTTTTAAAACACATTCTTGTGCCTGAGCAAGGTGTGTGAAATATTTAATTAGTATCTTACTCAATTTTAAAATTTTAAAATAATAGCTAATTGTACCACTTCTGCAGCAATGTAAGAATCTATATAAACTGTTTGTAATTACTTCTACTGGCACTGTGCGCAAGCTGGAATAAGCTAGCTAGATGCTTTAAACTTGTCACTTACAGCATGACATTAAAAGATAACTGTATAAACACAGCTTAAACTGAGGTGTTTACACCACTTATGCAAATTCCTATTTTGAACATACAATCAAAAAAACTCCTCTTTGAATTGCTTGACCCTTTTTTCTTTTCAAGTTATATTGGCAAATACACTTGAGAATTCAGTTGTTACTAGGCTTTGTCTCAATAGCTACATGTCCAATTTCATTGACCTAAGGTTCCTATCTTTGATTGTTTTGGCATGAAGATTTAAATGGATGCCAAATTAATTGTGAACTAAAATTATCAAGCAACTTCACATTAAGCAAAGGATATGTCTGGTTATTAGCTAGGGTCTAGTGTGCTGATCAAGTAATGAGGAACTCTAAAACAAAAATAGAAACTGCTGGAAAAGCTCAGCAGGTCTGGGAGTGTCTGTAAAGAGAAATCGGTTAACATTTCCGATCTGACCCTTCCTCAGAGTCCTCTGGTTGCTGTTCCAGCAACTTCGGTTTTTGTTTGATTTGCACCATCTGCAGTTCTTTTTGATTTTTATTTGTGCATTTATAATTGTTTAGAAACGTTAAAGAAATTAAAGTTCAAGTGATAGTTATTTACTATGCAAGTCTATAGGTGTAACTGTTAATTTTACACTGGATGAGTTAAGGGTTAGACTTTGAATTGTGTCCATCAGGAACTATGTTGTGAGTGAGGATGGAGGATATCACCAGCCCTGAAATCCCTCTACTCTACAGGTTCAAAATAAAACTACTTCCTGTTATTACGATAACTCTAAGTACCTTGCCTTTATCAGATATTAAACAAACAAAGATCCATCAGTCAGGTTTCTTAAATACCTAATGGTTTATCATCAAAACAAAACTTATTGAATAAATATGCAATAATTCGTTTAACTTACACAGTGAGTAATGTAGAAGTAATACTTTTTCCTATAAGAATGCCCAAGATATATGCACACTTCAGGACGAGCAAATACAGATTTCTCTGCAGAGTTGCTTTTTTTTAAAAGCAAAACTCATTGACCAGTGGGTTATTCTTGAAGTCAAAAGGGTAAAGTTTACCATATTTCAAAGTCTATGTTGCTTTCATGTTTGCCTCTGGTCAAGTCAGCAATTGAACAGAGGTCTTGCAGGCACCACCTGGTCAGGAAATAAATCTTGAAGTTATTTCAAACACTCTTTCAAAACAAGTTTCATCTTGAGGTCGCGTAGCTTATTTTTAGAAACTGGAATGATCAGATGGACAGCTTGTTCTAAGCCAGCTTTCCTTCAGCCAGATTGACCAGCTTGGAGAGGCTCTTGTTCTATGTTCACAAAACTGCCTCAACAAGGTCTGCAGCAAAGCAAACAATTACCATTTCAATTTCGAGGAAGCTTCATTTACACAAAAAAATCTCCAATACTCTCAGTCAACTTTAAATTGCTTTTAAAGAAACCACTGCAAAGCTTGAAATTAATTTTGATTTGCATATTTTTTCAAGAACTAAGTTCTCCAATATTTGACATGATGTGATTACAGAATGAAGCCTAAGAGAGAATTGATAACACATCTGAATAGGTATCATGCAATTAAGATGTTACTGAGCACTGAAATTTTATAGCCACCTTATCTTGAATATAATTGTCATTCTTTGATCTTTTTCAATACAAAACTGAATTTGTAGTGTAGCAAGTTCCATAAATGGAAGACTCTTGCAGGATGGACTAGATAAGAAAACCATGCTCTTGACACTTCTGATTTTTGGTTCTAGCTGCTTCCAAAAGAAGAAATGTACACCCCACCTATTGTCATAAAGGTGATTGATCACAGACCCTTTGGGCGTAAGCCAGTGGTTGGACAGTGCACAATTCAAACTCTGCAAGAATATCGGATTGATCCATATGCTGCAAGACAGATTGTTGGAATGCAATCAAAAGGTTTTTCCAAATTTTATTGTATAGAAGTTGCATTTAATTTCTCAAGTATACAGAACAAATGTGGATTAATGTAGTATCATTCACAGACCGTGTTCTCCAAAGTGCTTTAAGATTTATGAATCATGTTTAAGTGGCGGTGTTGTGACAGCTATTGGGAGTAATTTCTCTTTAAAAGTATTGTCATGAACTAAATGTGTTCACTGTTGTCATGGCAATACCACTTAGTTCTAAGATTATTAGACTGATGTAGTTTTCAATTTGCTTTCTAACTTTGACAGCATCTCTACTTTCAAATGCCCGTGATTGTGTCATTGACATCGAAGATAATCAAAAACCACTCCTTGAATCACAGGTAATGTGCGCCACTTTGTTTGTGACCTAAAAATTTCATCCAAGGTTTTGATACTTAAAATAAGATCTCTGGAAGTTAATTTTTCCCACAAAGAGATAATGCACTGCCCGTGAGGACACGGCTTCATTCAGGATCAAAGCCTATTTGTGATGCAATGATTGAAGTCATGGCAAGCCACAGCAGGGTGTGATTTGTTTAAATTCAGTAATCCTTCATAATCCACCCAAGTGAAGTTCCATTCCATGTCTAATGTAAAACGTAAGGTAAATCGTGAGGCACAGCTGATAAAATCAAAGCTCTTTCTCCAATTTATTTCCTTAAATCAACCCTGAGTCGAATTTCTATTGGATACAATGGCCTGAAAGTTCACTTTCTTTTGTAAACTATGGATTGCAAGTGTTTCTAATTTACTAATGCTGTGTTTGTTGTGTTGCACAGATTACATAATGAATTTAGCAATCTATAATGTTTTATGGGTGATGAAAACATTTCAAAACTTTGTTGGTTGAGTGAGTGGTGTAGGTAAAAATATATCACTTGGCCAACCCCCACAAGATGAAACACTCACATTGCATTCTGACTTTCAGTTTATAGACAGTATGACCAAAGCAGTCATCAAAATGGCTTCTCCATCAGCACTGCATGTATGTATGGAAAGAGAGACAAAGATGACAATACTTGGGGTTTAGGTGGCTATCCTGGATTGTTTTCTCCCCCTGTGTGTTAAATGAAATTATGGGAGTTTTTAAGCATCTGCTACATTCATTTGCTTTACAATTAACCATCTTGACACATGAGCAATTTCTACGAGAAATTCTTGATTTCATGGATTAGAACATGGACTTTTTTTTTGTACAATGGACTTCCTCAGCGTTCACTCCATCCGTTCTCTCAAAAGCGCATCACGGTGAGCACTCTGTACATCTGAAAGTACTTAGAATGTACTTCAGTTTACAACTACTTTTACAGCTAGCTGTTTGAGTGCCAAAGAAAAATAACTTCCAACCTGTTAAAAGATTTTAAACTTGAACAGCAATTTTTTCCAAAAAAAAGTGTATTTCAAGATTGTTTAGGTTTTAAAAGCTGGTAGCTCTGTCTTCTTCCTGGGCTAGCCATTTTGTTCTTTGCTCCCAACCTGCCAACTGACCCTCTCTTCCCTTTTTGTTAAAGGAAGAAAATGCCTTCAATGTCAGAAATAGAAATATCTAATAATCGAAAATGTTTTTAAAGTTAGGTTTTCTATCTAATTCTATCCTCATTCTCAGTTTTTAAAATTTATTTCTCACTTACTCATTTCTGAACTCAAACACTTTTTCCATTCCGTTTCCACCCTTTTGAAAGCACTGGCAGCTTGAGCTGTCGGGGTTTGGTGTAGGAGACAGAGTGAAAGAGCTCAGATGAAGATTTTCATCCATGCACCAGCTGGTGGGCTTGTGCTGAAGGTTACTGACAAAGTCAAGCTCATGAGTCTGTTGGAGACCTCTGTGTAGTCTGTGCTGCCGCAGGACAAGGACCATCAATGTTTCCAGCAGAGGTGGACCTTCCTCTACTATTCACTTTTTTTTTCATAACCTGAAGATACTATGGCCATTGGTGCTCTCTTACTGCCTTGATGCAAAAGCTAATTCAGGGGCTGCGTGACTGATGGACAGGCTGTAATTTCTAATCTATCAAAGGAACTTGATTAATCCTCCACCCAACCCACTTTCTTTTTTCTCCAAGTGATCTTGTACTGCATTCCAGATGAAGATTTAAACAGAGGTAAAATTGCCCTGTAATCCCAGAGGATTGTGGGGCAGCTCTGTCATTAGAGATGGCTGGTGAGTTTAATCCGAGGGTCACTATGCCTCTGGCAAGAGGCAAGGTTGAGAAAGCAGGGCCTTCATGGTGACTTCGGGGGTGGGAATTGAACCTACACTGTTGACATCACTCTGCATCACAAGCCAGTTGAGCTAAAAATATTGCAGAATTGGGGTCAGTGCAAATGATGTGCAGGACTGCAGAATTAGAAGTGTGGATATCTGTGGAAGGTTGCAGAGCTGAAGGTGACAGCAGTGCTATGAAGAGGTGAAGTCTAGAAGGGAATTGAAAACCAGCATGAGAATTTTTAAAATCACAATGTTTGTCTGTGGGCCAGAGTAAATCATTGAGCACTGGGGCGATGTGCAAATGGAGCTGGCTTTGAATTGAGACAAGGGCGGAAGAGCTTTGAACCGCAAGAGGCTAGAATGTGGAAGGTAGTCCAGACGTTCACTGGAATGGTTGCGTCGAGAGACGTAAATAAGGGTTTCAGCAGTGAGATGGTAGATGTAGGTAAAAACAAGGACTGCAGGTGCTGGAAACCAGAGTCTGAATTAGAGTGGTGCTGGAAAATCACAGCAGGTCAGGCAGCATCCAAGGATCAGAAAAATCAGCATTTCGGGCAAAAGCCCTTAATCAGGAATACAGGCAGGAAGCCTGCAAGGTGGAGAGGTGGTAGATGTATAACAGTGAAAATGGACAGGCACGAATATTGGGTCTGCTTTAAAAGTGACAACAAAATTGCAGTTAGAGTAGCTTAATCTCCAGAATGTTAGCAGTCACTAGCTAGAGAAATGAGATTGGAGTGAGGACTGAGAATTTTGACTACGGTCGTCTGAGTATTTTGTTCTGTTTAATATTTTTTATAGTTTAAATATTCAAGATGTGTGGGCCAGAGTTAGACCAAACAAATAGTTGGTGCATAAATGAGCTACATTTAGCAATATTGAGAATTTACGTAACAGACTTAAGTCTGTTTGATCCTGAGTTCCTTGAGTTGACAGTTCTCAGCCATGGTGGTAATTGTATTCCAGATGTTAACTGTACTGTGTGGTCTTTACATTTCCATGGTGCACTGTCTAGGCTTGGGATCTGATGTAGGATCTGCATCTGGGACGTGATGAGCAATGAAATGAATGAGAAACTTGACCTGAGCTTTTCCTTCTAAATACTGTAGGTCATGAGGTTCAACTACAACTGGTTTCTCAGCTCAGATTTCCAGCCCATATCCATGTTGTTTGCCCCAGAATTTGGTTTTAATTTGATGGCTTGCTAAGAAACCCTTTGATTCTAAATTAAGGTTCCACGTTCGCTGGAAGTCAGCTTTTTCGTTTTCAATCCTTTCTATTGCTTCCTAACTCTGACCATGCGATGTAGCTTGGAACATTGTTTTAAAAAAAAAATCCTAACGTGCACTCTGAGGTTGCGATTCTAATAAGGACTTTGATCCTCCAAGTTTTAATTCAAATTAACTTAATTCTGTATGGTTTGACAGGGGAGGGTTTGAACTTAGTCTGAGATAGCTCTTCACGTTATACATTGTCACATTTGAAGTATAATAAATCTCTGAAGGCCATTTTAACTTTTTGCAATAGACTTTCAGCTACAGGTTTTTTAAAAATGATTGTGTACTGTGAAAGAAAATTTCTAGTTTGGAACCCTATTAGGAATCCCACGGAGAACCAGCTATTGACTGACTCGACTATTTGTGATGGTAAAAGATTTAGTGCTGGCAAAACCTTTTTATCTATTCATGTACAGATGCAAATATTTCACTCCCAAATCTCATTTACATACAGTTGATCATAAAATCTTTTGCTTTCAAAGACACAGTATCTCCTATGCTAGCCTACACAGACCACAGGTTAAACCTTTGGCAAAAAAGTCGAACAAAGGCCATTTTAAACTATACAGCATTGTTAAAATCCTTATCTTTTCTTATAAAAAACTAAAGATGGTGCCCACTGATTCTGAAGGACTGGCTGCCTTTCGATCTTCCCAGGTATGTACAATGGTACTGTATTTTGAAGCTGTTAATCATTTAAAGACTGTGTCTTGACTTGTTAATAATGCTGTGTGGATTTAAAAAGTTCAGTGAAGACTGTGTAGGCTGATAGAACGGGATAGTGTCTCTAAATCCCGTGGAGGAAATTTGAAACTTTTGGATTTGAGACTGTGAATTGGTTGATTTCTATTCCATTCCCTGTCATTAAAAAAAAAACTTTATGGAACTGTGCATGATCAGTGCATAAATTTGTATTGTAAGAAAATTTCTATTTTGGAATTTAGTGGCATTACTAACCAATACTTGTTCATTACATACCTTTCACCTTTGCATTGTACACAAGTCCTGTAGTAAATAGTTCTGTTTTATTCCTCCCAATAATTTAAAATCAACTTTTGATAGGAAAGAAAACTGTTAACTAAGATTAGAAGCTCTAATATGATTTTTATTTTTTGCACTGAATCATGACACCAGATTTGGCATGCGATCAAAGGGAGGAAATTAAACTGAATTAGGAATTAATCTTGGTGTAATTTCCTGATGAGGTATGTAATAAACACATGCTTTAGGAATTTTCTCTCGGTGGGAAATGCTGGGTTTATCCATACTGAAACCTTCTCTCCTAATACAGAAATTGATTCTGCTTTCCTACCTAACTGACATTTTAGCCATTTGAGTGAAAGAACTTTTTTTATCACTAATTAGATTTATCCTTCTTTCCTTTTCCATAATTTTCAATGTGACCTTGATGAATGGTTCGATGCTGTGAACAGGCTGCCAAGGTAAGGCTGATTTTAACGTTTGTAATTTGTTAAATGCAAGGTGCAGTTGAAACGGCACCCATTTGTTTCCATTTTTGTAACCGGTTTCAAGGGAAGTAGTAGCCATTGCTACTCAGAGGAACCTGGCTCCCAACCTGCGCACAGGAAAATGAATCGGTAATATTGGAATCTCTCGGATTGCAACAGTCCCACCAGGCAGCTGCCGTTAACATTTTGAGTGTAATGCCCCTGTGGTTCCTGCCTGTCACTTGTGTATAATGCAATTAAGGAGGTTTTCATTTATATTTTTAGGAGGAAGAGGCGATCGATTGGTGGAGCAAGTTTTATGCGTCTATAGGAGAGCATGAACGGTGTGGCACTTACATCCAGAAAGGTTATGATACATTGAAGGTAATGTAGTTTTGTACTTTATTCTGTAATCTCTTTATTGCTTTAAGTATACTTTTTAATATGAATTGAAGTATTTGGAGAGAAAACAAATGAGACTTCCTACAAGCCCAACGCAGTAAAAATGATTTGGAGATGCCAGTACAAAGTTTTAAAAATAAATCACCACCAGGTTATAGTCCAATAGGTCTATTTTTTTTTTTTGAAGCGCTGCTCCTTCAACAGGTGCAACCATCTGATGAAGGGGCAGTGCTCCGAAAGCTAGTGCTTCCAACTAAACCTGTTGGACTATAGTCTGGTGTTGTGATTTTTAGCAGTGAAAATATTCCCACTTGCCTTATTGTTCTGTTTAAATCTTATTTCTCAATGTTGTCTTGGAGGAATGGCTGTAGTGAGAATTGAAATTGCAATGGTATGGTGTAATAATTTCTACAGAATGAACTGAGCTCCAGCATTTTGAGTATGTTTGTTTGAGTTACAATTGGAATGTGGAGCACCAGTCGTGAGGCTCTGTGATTTCATCATATGAAACAGTCCCAACTGATTTGTTGAGGGAAATGGCAAGTTTGATCACAATATGAAAAGACTTATACTATTGGGAGATTTTTTTTTTGGTTTGTATCAGCTTTAGTTTTTGTTTACGAGCAATAACTCTGTAGTCCAGAATTATGAATTCCACAAAGATGGGATTTGAACCCATGACCCAGACCATGAGACTAGGTCCTGGATGACTAGCCCAGTTAAATTATTACTTCACTGACATCTCCCTTTTTAAATTTTATTTTTTCTGACTGTAACTCAAGTGCTAAGTTGCTAATCTAGCTGCTTTCAACCACTTTCTGAATTGAGATGCTAGAGCCTGTGTTGACCATGATGGTTCCATTGTCCGATAACTCATTTGGACATGAACAGCTTTGTGTTTAGATTTTATAATTTGATGGACAGCTGCTTTGAAAACCTACATGGTCTCTTTGAGTATTTCTAATCAACCTGTTCAGTGATGTTATCTCTCACATGTCTGGAGCAGCTGGGACTTGAATCCAGGCATCCTGGTTCAGAGGTAAGGACTTCCAAGTCCATGCACAGCAGTGGCTGAAGTATCTGGAAGTGAATATGTCAATATGGCATCAACATGCGCAAACCCTAGGGGCAGCCATGGAGCTTAGTGAGCATTGCATTTATTAGAACATACCTTAATTGTACCTTCATTAAAAGATCATAGTCTGCCTACATTTCTGTAATTTTTCATGTAGCTATTTTGATGAGTTGCATCTCCCTTTTTAACTTTGCACCAGAGTAAAAGCTTTTACTAATAGTATAGCTCTGTTCCAAAATAATCCCTTGTGGAGGACTCATCAACACAAAGCTAAATGTTCCAATAGGAATTGATATGTTACCTGTTCTTTTTTTTAAAATCCTGACTATTGTCTCTGCCAGTTAGATTCTGAAAAGGTCTGTTTTCTGCCTTCACTTGAAATTGAGAGTGTTTGACATTTTGTATTGCCTGTAGACATGTAGCCGTCAATGTAATTAAGAGAGATGATTTTAAAGCTGACATTGCCTGGATATTTTAAGATTACACCTGGCCTGAACTGTTGCCAATAATCAGCCCCACGCCAGCTTGCATCTAGATAAGGTGACTTTGCCTTCCAGGCAAAAAAAGAAGTGGGACCGGTTGGTGATGAAAATTGCTTTTCGTGTGTGTATCACTCTCTCTCTCTCATTAAGTGAGTTTCCTCAACTTCCTTCACTTTAGGTGTACACCACAGAACTGGAGAGTGTTCCAGAATTCAAAGGCCTGACTGATTTCTGCCACACGTTTAAACTATTCCGAGGTAAATCAGAAGAGGATGAAGACCCATCAGTTGTGGGTGAATTTAAGGTAATGGCCTGTTCAGTGAAAGCATTATCCAAATCTCTTCTACACCTTGCACTATATCCTAATAGATATGCAGGACCAGCCAGAAATATTTGAAATCACTTTCCTATTTGAGAAAACACTCTCATAATTTTCAGGTTTATTGACCTTTTGAGAAATCATTAAAAAGATAGCAAGTTATTCCTGAAACTAATGAATTCTCTATCAAACTTTGTTTAATGTGACTGGTAATTTCATCTCTGCCTTTTAGAGTTCCCTAAGGGTTCAAAATGACAATAACTAATGTCCAAGTCCTCCTCCGATTGTGTGAAATATCTTTGCTTTTATCCCTTTACATACGCACTGAGACAAGAGTGATACTTGCAGTGCGTATTATGTCCCGCTGGGGTAATGCATTGAAAATCAAGGGACATTATTCAAAGTTGTCGCAAAAGATTTAAAAAAATTTAATGCAAGTTTGCAACCTTCTCCAATTTACCTGTCTTTTTAAACCCAGGCTGACAGAACAGGTTTACATTCATAAGGAATTGCTAGTCATTTAAAAAAAAAAAATGGTTATTAACCTACAGGAAGAATCTATGGACTATATTTTTTATGCCCCCTTTGCTCTAGTTGATGTTGACTTTTGTTTCCACTGCATCTGTTTTGTAGGGTTCCTTCAAGATTTACCCTCTGAGTGATGATCCAAATGTTCAAATGCCCCCACGTCAATTTGCTGAGCTGCCAGATAGTGGAGCTCAGGAATGTTTGGTGCGAATTTATATTGTTCGAGCCATTGACTTGCAACCGAAAGACAATAATGGCAAGGTAAGAAAATAAGATGTCGCACGGTAACAAGTATATTAAATTTGCAGTGGTGACGCAAAAATCCAGTGGCTTCTCCAGACCCGGTTAGAAAAAAACAAGCCTGATCCCTCTTTCCCAGAGCTGCCTTTCTGCCTGTCCTCTTAGTTCCTGCCAGAGTCTGGCTGGGAAAGCAACATCAAAGTTCGCTTTTTATTTTGTTGTCCAAGGAGACAGCCAGCTTCTGAAGCCTTGTACAAAGTAACCATGACGATGAATGTGGTGATGGGCTAGATATCAGTGGGTTTGAGACATGGTTTCTCTCATTTGCTTATGGCACATGGGAGTGCTGGCTGGCCCAGTGTTGATCGCCCATCCTTAGTTGACCTTAAGTTTGTGATGAGCTCCTGCTACAGTTCATGTGCTGTAGGTCAACCCACAATGCCGTAAAGGAGAGTTTGAGGATTTTGACCCAAGGACACCGAAGAAATGATGATCTATTTCCTTTGCTGCCTTTTTTTTTCTGGGAATGGTTAGGTCTGCTGGAACATTGAGGTTTAACCAAACTTCTAAACTTGGGGCATGGTAACATTCAAGTCCTAATTTGATTGCTGTACTAAATAAGCCATTTTTAACAGAAGTAATAGTAGTTTTAAAAAGTTTATTTTCAAATCTGAAAAGGATTGACTTTGTGTTGGCATATACTGTCAAAGGCCTTTCTTGCACGTGGGTGTTGACTGACCTTGTCCATACTGATGTTCAGCTGGAAATAGGACCAGAATCCGTTGCATTTTTGCCCTACTCCTGCCTGCATATCACCCCCCATTACCATAGGGCATTGGTGTCAGTGGAATGTATTCATTATTGCCTCACTATGATCAGTAATCTTCGCTCCGGATTGAAACTGAACACTTTCCTGGTCTACATCCAACATAAGTGGAACAGCTAGTTTTGAGGCTCTGTTGTTGTTTGTCTTTATGATGCCAGCTGATGATGACACTTCTACAAGTCCAAAAGTAGAGTGAAACCTGGTTTGATAAACCAGCAGTTTTACTTTTGCCGTGTTCACCATCATGGCCGCTCACTGATCATATTTGTAAGAGGCTGCCAGTGTACATTTAACAAAAGAAAATCAGTTTATTACATGCAAAAACATAAAGACACTAGCTGTGGTATGCTATACAGAGCAAATTAGAAGTCTCATTATATGCGTCAGAATATAAGATTCAACTCCTTTACCCTCCACAACAATTCAAACTTCAGCAAAATATCACCCTTTCCCCACTTGTTTAGTTGGCATAGCTGCAATCGGTGTCTTTTCAGCATATTTTGGATTCCCGCAATGTAACTTTTGTCTCTTCCTGAGATCCTTAGATGAGGTGCAAGTATATCTCATTGTGGGCGGCACAGTGGTTAGCCAGAGACCCGGGTTCAAGGGTTCAATTCCCGCCTCAGCCAGAGACCCGGGTTCAATTCCCGCCTCAGGCGACTGACTGTGTGGAGTTTGCACGTTCTCCCAGTTTCCTCCCACAGTCCAAAGATGTGCAGGTCAGGTGAATTGGCCATGCTAAATTGCCCGTAGCGTTAGATGAGGGGTAAATGTAGGGGTATGGGTGGATTGCGCTTCGGCGGGGTGGTGTGGACTTGTTGGGCCGAAGGGCTTGTTTCCACACTAAGTAATCTAATTTAGTCCTTGACGTGTGTTCCTTAAAACTCTCATTTAACAATCTTGTTAGGATGTTTGTCTTTAAACACTGCTTAAAGCCTTTTGTTCCCAAGGAGCTAAGAAGTCTCTTGGATAGTCTTTAATTCTGCTTGACTATTTTGGAGATGGCTAAATTGCATTGATGTCGCAGACCTTTTTCTCTCTGAAAGAGCTCCTCATTGAAAGAAACTTATCCATGTACCTGTCTCCTTCTCTCTTTCTAAAGAGAAACTTTTTTCTGAATTTGTCAATCAACCTTGTTGCTAGGCAGCAGCACCTTTTTTAAAACCACATCACCTAAGGCCCTAAATTTCTCAACGTCAGAATTTTTAAAGACCTAGCAGATGCATTTGAACAAAATCTAAGGCAGCCTACACCACGCTCTGAATTCAAAATATAACTCAATCTACATCTTCGTCCTTAATACTTACAAAATGTATATGGTGCAAATGACTGCACATGGCTTTTTGAGTTTAGAACTAAATAGTAATCGCAATATATCCTGATTCTTCCCACATTGTTCCAACAAAGAATAATGGTTGGTATTTTCCCTGATTTTGTTTTAGGTTCTTTTAATTCAACAAATGACTCTTCTTTCATTTTAAAGACTTATCGGTTCACCTTTCCTCAGGGAAAATTAATTTGAAAGCGAGGCAACCTGAGGCTTGACCAATCTTGGCTGTTTTCTGGTGTAGTTGAAGGGAAAGTGATCAATTGCACCAGGATGAAATAATGGATATATTATCAGCGGTCACTCCTCACCAGCTCTTGTTGTGTGCTTACAATATTGACCCTTTGCAGGTAGTGCATGTTTTAAACTGCAGTTATTTTATGGCGAGGTTGAGGTGATTGCAACGCATTTAATGGGTGGACCACTTTTGCCCCAGCTCCCCCTGCCCCATTTCTTCCAGCCACTCCTTTTTCTAAATGTATCCCACTATCTCTCCCTACCTACTGTATAGCCGTTAGTTGCCCGACTGAGTTTCTGGTACTTGGGCATCTGTTCAGATATTTTTAATCAGAATCTTCAGGTGTGTTATGACATACCTCTGGTACAGTTGAGACTTGAACCTGGGTCTTTCTGACCCAGAGGTGGGGACACTATACTGCACCAGAAGAGCCCTGGTAACTATCCTTTACTAGAAAAGGAGCTAAATAATATTTCCAATTCCTACTGTAGAGATAACCCAAAAGAATGAGCTAGTGACACAGTGGAATTTTTAGAATCAAGTATTTGATTCCCAGAGAGAGTGATAACTTTGAGAAATACATCTTTTTAAAAATGACCCATGCATAGATCATGGAGAAGACTTCACTTTTTGACTGTGTTAGCAATAAACTAAAATAGCATCAATAAATCGCAGTACTTAGGAGACATACTTTTAACTAGCGCATACTGCTTCTCCTTAACAAAAATGAAAACCACATACCCTAATAATGCACTCTACCATTCTCCCCCAAGGTAAGTCTTGAGTCCAAATCCTGAACACATTCCACTTTAAACAAGGTCCATTTTCCATGTGATACCAGGATTAATCATCCGGTGTCCTTTTAAACTTTAGTTCTTTTCACTGAATCCATTTGTGCATAATCAAATAGATTTCCCACATTGCAAGGTTCCCTTTGGTTCTGTGGTTGATATTCATTTAAACTTCAAACCATCCCCATGGGGAATTCTGATCCACTGAAATTAAGTGCATAATAAAAATATCTATAAAAAAAAAGAAATTAAGTGCTTAAAACCTACCTTATAAAGTCTAGGGATAATAATGGTTGCCACATTGCTTCAATCTTCAAAACCAGCAGTGAAGGGTAACTAAAATGGATGGTATTCCAAATCCTTGCTTTTCTATTTCCTCCTACCCCAATTACTTTTGCTAAAGTCATTCTTTTCTTGTGGCAAGTTATACCAAAATTCACTTGTACAACAATGGAATAAATCTTTTTTTTGGTTTGGACTTGCCTATGTACTAGGGCCAATTTGAAGTAATTTGCACATAACACAAATTCAATGCAAAATGATTTGAATTTGGAAATTTTCTAAACTGCATAATTAGTTACAGAACCATAAGGTAACCATTGAACTAGTTTTCTAACTTTACACTTTTCATGGGAAATGACTTGTTGTCAGGATGAGTATTTGTTGCTTATTGCTAATGGTCCTTGAGAAGGTGCTGGTGTACCACCATCTTGAACGCTATAGCCTATTTGCTCTGTGCTCTTGTGGAAACTGTTCTGACCTTTCGAGCCTGTGACAGCAAAGGCATTGAGAGAGAGAGTGAGTACCCCTGTGAGGATAACGTGTGGCTTGGAGGAGAAACTAGTGGTCGTGGTGGTGATCAGAAATGTTTAGAGTATAAAAATGCAAGCAGGTGTCTCGTATTACATGTGCAATATGTATGAACAAAGTTAAAAATCAGAAAACATCAGGTTATAGTCCAACAGGTTTATTTGGAAGCATTAGCTTTTGGAGTGCTGCTCCTCCTCCAGGTGTTTGTGGAGTAGGATCCCAAGACTCTGAATATATAGCTTTTGTTTTATGATCCTCCTCCACAATCAGCTGAGCGAGGAGTGGGGCTCCAAAAACTAGTACTTCCAGATTAACCTGTTGGACTAAACCTGGTGTGTTGTGATTTTTAACTGATAATCAATAGCTGTCTGGTGCAAAGTTTTAGTTTTTAAGTGAAGAGTGTGAGATAGTTATGCTGCTGGTTGTATGTTTAGCCACTTCTGTGTACCTCTTCATGACATGAAGCAATAACGTGTGGTTTTAAACAGCACGTGACAAATTTGTTTAAGGACTTCACTTATCATTTTTTCCTTCACCTCTGCACATGATTGAGGGATGATATTGTGAACCTTATGCTGTGCCCCACCATTCAATGCAATGGCCCTGCCTCCAAATTCTGCAACGAGCACTGGGGTGGTTAGGCATTAAATTGTGCTCAGTCTCCCTGACTTTTGTGCAAAAACAAGCTTGCAGTAGAATTAAGAGAAGGGTTTTGTTTGGATTCTTGAGTATGGTTCACTATTTTTTAGGTGTTTTCCTAATTTTTATTTTCATCTTTTAGTGTGATCCATATGTGAAGATCACCTTGGGTAAAAAGTCAATAGAAGACAGAGACAACTACATTCCCAACACCCTGAACCCAGTCTTTGGCAGGTACGTTGACATTCTTTTTCATGGTTAATGCATGTTCAAGTGACTCAATTCATTTGGAAAAGTTGGGTTTAAGAGCTGTTTTGATCTGATATTAAAGTCTTGAATGTTGAAAAGAAAACTCCTTATCTTCTTGACTGGGGAATTCTTGTATATTGTCCATTCTTCCCCCTCTAGCATTGTGATCAATTAAATAAAGCGGTTTGTCACTACTTCTAGATCAGTTCCCCACCTGAACAAACCTAAACGCCACTGCTTGCAAAGGCATAGTTGCTGCTGACCCGCCATTCAGTTGTCAGTCTTGTCAATAATTGCAACAGTGTTGTGGTTCTGTTCGCCGAGCTGCAGACGTTTCGTCCCCTGTCTAGGTGACATCCTCAGTGCTTGGGAGCCTCCTGTGAAGCACTTCTGTGATGTTTCTTCCAGCATTTATAGTGATTTGTATCTGCCGCTTCCGGTTGTCAGTTCCAGCTGTCCACTGCAGTGGTCGGTATATTGGGTCCAGGTCGATGTGCTTATTGATTGAATCTGTGGATGAGTGCCATGTCTCTAGGAATTCCCTGGTTGTTCTCTGTTTGGCTTGTCCTATAATAGTAGTGTTGTCCCAGTCGAACTCGTGTTGCTTGTCATCGGAGTGTGTGGCTACTAAGTATAGCTGGTCGTGTTGTTTTGTGGCTAGTTGGTGTTCATGGATGCAGATCATTAGCTGTCCTCCTGTTTGTCCTATGTAGTGTTTTGTGCAGTCCTTGCATGGGAGTTTGTACACTACATTGGTTTTGCTCATGCTGGGTATCGGGTCCTTCGTCCTGGTGAGTTGTTGTCTGAGAGTGGCTGTTGGTTTGTGTGCTGTTATGAGTCCTAGTGGTCGCAGTAGTCTGGCTGTCAGTTCAGAAATGCTCTTGATGTATGGTAGTGTAGCTAGTTCTTTGGGTTGCGGCATGTCCTCGTTCCATTGTCTTTCCCTTAGGCATCTGTTGATGAAATTGGGCGGGTATCCGTTTTTGGCGAATACATTGTATAGGTGTTCTTCTTCCTCTTTTTGCAGTTCTGGCGTACTGCAGTGTGTTGTGGCCCTTTTGAACAGTGTCTTGATGCAACTTCTTTTGTGTGTGTTGGGGTGGTTGCTTTCGTAGTTCAGGATTTGGTCTGTGTGTGTGGCTTTCCTGTACACCTTTGTGGTGAATTCTTCATTCGGTGTTCTCTGTACCATCACGTTTAGGAATGGGAGTTAGTTGTCCTTTTCTTCCCCTCTGGTGAATCGGATTCCTGTGAGTGTGGCGTTGATCCGGTGTGTTCCCAGCTCGGCGAACAGAACCACAGCAACGAGCACCCGAGTTACAAATCTTCTCTCAAACTTTGAATTGCAACAGTATTCAAATACTGAAAGTTGGCAGCCAAATTGGAATTTGTCCTCTTCTTGTTTCATAGCAAAAGGGTGTCTAAATTGAGTTGTCATAGATGATGCAAAATTAAGTCAAATGATAATTAATTAATTTTGCTAAAGTGGAGATATTTCACTGTGATATAAATATGTTGAAATGAGAAATCTTGAAATGACTATGACTATGGACACTGCGTTTTCATTGCAATACAATGAGTGTAATGTGCAAGAATAGCTGGCAATGCAACTTGTGGTAAATTGAAGACAAATGGGAAAACAGAAAATACATGGCAACTTGTTTTCATTTCAACACCAGGGCGATTGTATTGAGCTCTGTACAAATGGCCATCTGGATAGAGTTTCATATTAGTCAGAAAGGCAGGTTGCTCAGTAGTGTTGGAGATAAATCCAAACATCAAAACTTAAAATCTGAATGAAATGATTGGCAGTTGCATGGTGCTTTTGCGTTCAGTCTCATGTGATTCACAGATACTGCACTTCAATTAAAGACTAAATGCTAACTTCAAAACAAGCCTGATTTTAAAAAAAAATCATTGTGCAGGTGCCATATTTCTGAAATTGAATATTGTCTTGCATTGATGGGTAAAGTAATAGTGTCACTATTTAGGACCGGTTGCATTTTAATGCAGTGTTCATCATGAACACTGGGCATATCCAAGCACTTTACAACAATTAGAGTAACTTTTGAAGCATCATCATTGTGTTGAAATAGCAATTTGTACATAGCAATTTCCCAGAAAGAGCAGCATGATAATGGGCAAAACATTGTTTGTGATGTTGAGTTATGGACAAAATATTTAATAGTACACCAGAAATAACTCCCCTGCTACTTTTCAAGATGGTACCCCAAGATTGATTGTAGGTCCACCCAAGCAGGCAAATGCATCCTCTGTTTAATGTCTCATTAAAAGCACTGCACTTCCATTAGGGCTTTCCCCCTCAGTACTGCATTAAAGAGTCAGCCTTAACTTTTGGTGCACGTGATCTAGAGTGGTAATTGTTCAAACATTTCCAGGTTAATGTGTACCAGTGGAATCTGACAAACCCAATTGTCCTAAGTGAATCTTGCTCGTTGATTTTTGATCAAGTTTACATGGAGGCCTCCATAATTCTTTACATGTTGAGCTTTTAAGGTTTCTGAGAAAGTCCTCCACAAAAGGTTCCCTGCATTGGTTTGGAGAATTGAGAGATGAAAGCTGAAAGCAAATCTTGAAATGGTTAAGGGGCAGGCTGAAAATCAAGAAACAGCAGGTATTTGTTCGGGAAATTGAAGTTGGGTGATGATGCCAGTACAATATTCTAGGAGTGGGTAGAGGAGCTTTTGCATTAGCCAGCTGGTCCCAAAGCCCGAAGTTCAGTTTATAGAAGGCAAAGCAGAGTAAGTAATCTTGTGCCTAAAAAATAAATGAGCAAAATGGTCAAGGATCTTTATTGAAGTAAATGTGTAATGTAATAGTGTAGAGGTAGTTCTAAGTGAAAAACAGCTTTGTGTTTATGCTTCTCAAGCCCTGGATATTGGGATATTCTTTCCAGATAAAGTTCCTTTTGTAATGTAATGAAATGCAAAATGTTAATTTGAATGCACTTGTAGCATTGCTATTTGTAGGACCATAACCTTATCTGTGTTTTTAATACTGGTTGACTGGTGTGTATGTTGGCCATACTTCTTTGGATGGTACTGTGAGCTCTTTATACATATCTGAAATGGGCAAATTGTACTTCAGTTTAACATAACACCAGAAGACCACGACAGTGAAACACACTCTTGAATGAGGTTGGACTTGAACCCATGACTGTCTGACTGGGAGACAAGAGTGCTAACGCTGTGTCAAACCTAGTGCCTCTTTTTGAATGTGCAGTTGAAAGATATGGTGCATTTGGTATTTATAAACTTCGTGTAGAATTCAAATTACTGAATTAGAGCAGGAGTCAAAGTTTACTGAATCTTTATGGTGTTTTACCAGATTGTATCTTGATGACCATTTTGAGTTCATGTGGTACAAAAGGTAAATTCAGTTTCTGGGTGCATGGTGCAAAAACATTGAGCCTGATGCTACAGTTCAGAGGAGCTGACTGTGTAAAGGATGTATCTGGGATTATTTAGTAGCCTTCACAGAAGCTTAAGTTAGACAAAATATTCAGACAAAACCGGAGCAGTGCATGAAGGTAACAATCAAACAAGGGACGAGGGTTCGCACTGGTGTCAAGTTCCAGGTAACGCTAGAGTTAAACATTAGTTGGTGTCGTTTAGAGTTATAAGGAAATAGAACTTTAAAAATTAGTTATCTATTAAATTCTGGCACAACGTTACAATATTTTGACTAGATATTCCAAATCCTTGCTTTAGGGGCAAAAATACAGGTTGGTCTGGTGAGAAAGAACCCTAATTTCATTGTTTTTGTTCCTCAGGATGTTTGAAATTACTTGCAACCTGCCTACAGAGAAAGATCTCAAAGTTTCACTGTATGATTTTGATTTGTTGACTCGTGATGAAAAGGTGGGAGAGACTATCATTGACCTGGAAAATCGACTTCTATCACGCTTTGGGGCTTATTCTGGATTGCCTCAATCATACTGTGTGTAAGTATGCCTGTGTTCCGCGTAGACAGTTATCTCCCTGTTTTCGTATTTTTGCATTCCTTCTCCTACCAGGAAGATGGTTTTCATGTCCAAGCGGCCTCCTGCTTTCTACTGGTTATGCTCATGAATAGACAACTGTGAAATTCCTGTTCTTTCCCGGCCTATATAACAATCATTTGAGCAAAGGTTATTGAAAAATCATTAAAAACAAACATGGAATTAGTCCTTGGTTACAAATTAAAAGTGCAAGTTTTCATCTTTTAATGTTTTAAACTTTCAGTGGTCTGCATTGCATTCATGGTTGTTCAAATGAAGAAATTGATATTTTGGGATTTTTTTTGACTGTTTGTTTCTCTTTTTTTAATTAGCTTGTTTTTGACCTCTTCCTTTTGTAGTTGATGTGGGCTGATTGAGAGCTGAAAAATGTGTTGCTGGAAAAGCGCAGCAGGTCAGGCAGCATCCAAGCAGCAGGAGAATCTTCCTGAAGATTCTCCTGTTCCTTTTGATGCTGCCTGTCCTGCTGTGCTTTTCCAGCAACACATTTTTCAGCTCTGATCGCCGGCATCTGCAGACCTCACTTTTTCTCCTGACTAACCTGATTGCTTATTTTAACAGTTCTGGTGTAAATACATGGCGTGATCAGCTCAAGCCATCCCAGTTGTTACAGAATTTAGCCAAAATGAAGGGCCTTTCTCAGCCAGTCATCTCTAGCACCAGCCTGTCCTACAATGGTCAGGAATATTTACTCAATGAAATTGGTAAGTAGTCTCTGGCATTCAGTCATGAACTGAAAAAAACAACTTCATGAGATAGGACACAGTTGTTAAAATTGACTTGTTTTCTTCAAAAATATCATAGTCTGAATTTGTTAGGACAGAATTTGTTTTGTTTTTTTTAAAATGTGGTTTGAAACTCTTGATGTTGCACCCATCAGGCGAAATACAATATAAAGGCAAACACAGCATTTATACTGAGGGGGGTGTTTCAGCAATACATAGACTGATTTTCTCCACTTCTACACAGGCAGTGAATGAAGGTTTCTTGGAGCTTTAAACTTGAGTGCCTTAAACAGACAATATTTGAGGATGGATGTTAAAACTTGTTGACTAAAGTTGTTCAAACAGCATTCATCTATTATGCAGTAACAAACTCCAAAGGTCAGGAATCTGATCTCAGCAGCAAATGTAACTTGGAGTTTGTTGATGGTGGTCAAAAGGTAGAAATGGTTAAAATTGTATCCCGGTCTGGGAATGGTTAAAATTGGTTGGAATTAGCTGTTGATTTTACACTACCCCAAGAGGGAAATGCGTGGGTACAGACAGCTTGTCAGAACAAGATTGGGTTGGACTCTTATGTTCTCCCTATCACACTACATGCCAGTACTTGTTCTGTTAGCTTAAATAACATGGGTGATTTATCTGAGGGGCAACCAGCTAATGAAACTGCATTTCAGCAGGAGTTACAATTGTAAGGATACAGGAAGGGATAAAACAATCAAACTGAAAAAAGTTGCTCAAGCTAAAATATTCAGTACTTTGCTTCAGGAGTTATTTGGTTGATTAAATATAGTGAGGCTGTTAACATGTTGAGGCGATGCTTTTAACTATTTCTTTACTGTGCTTCATCTTAAACAGAAGTGAATTCCAATAACGTTTTTGTGAAAATGTGACTTGAAAATAAAGGGGGGGGGGGTGGGTATAAAAATCAGTTCTGTGGTCTCTTGCAGTCCAGTGTATAAAAGTTGCATTGTATTAACAGCAGTGTACCAGCTTGGATAGCTGAGCTGAGTGGCAGCAAGCAGTTTTGAGCTGAAAGGGGAAATGAAACCAGGGATGCCTTCAGCTGGAGTTTGGCAACATTATTATGTACTGAGACTAATTGGAAAGATACTAAATATTGCTGTGTCCTGCATGGATCTAAAGTTTGAAGGTGCTGATTGATTAAAATCACCTATTTCCTCAATTCTTAGGGTTTTTTTGGGAGGCTGGAATGGGATGCATTGTGAAATTAAGGATGTTAAATTAAATGTTTTCTGAGGCTTTAGAAGCAAATAGGGATTGCATTGAAATGGTGATCAGTTTAGTTACTGGTTTTATAAAAAGATGTTACTGGTGCTGCTTATTGGAGGGTGTACGTGCCTGGTTTTTGTTTTTAATTTCCATACAGGGCAGAGTCTTTACTGTGTGGTCACAAAACAAATAATCAGGAGACTGCGTCACCCTCCCTAAAGTGGGCAGCAGCCACTGAAAGGGATCATGAGTATCGTGGCTCACATGCTTCCTACTGCAGATGATTTTAAATCATTTGAAAACAGATTTTGGAGCCATGAGCTGTCACTGCTCAGTTTCATGCTTTTCTGATTTTATTAAGTTAAAAATCACGCAACACCAGGCTATAGTCCAATAGGCTTATTTGGAAGCACTAGCATTTTGAGCAATGCTCCTTCATCAGGTGGTTATAATCCACAACCACCTGATGTTATGTGATTTTTAAGTTTGTACACCTCAGTCCAACACCGGCATCTCCAAATTCTGATTTTACGCTTTTCTAGTGATTTTTGTGAGAAACTTTCTTTCCAGTGCAAGAAAATAAGCTTTCTGATAAGGGCAATATTATCATAGGCTGTCTAATTACTTTTGAAGAAATTGCAAGTGAATGTTTAATGGGTTTGTCCCTCCGATGTCTCATACTTAATTATCTATTGATTTTGTTGCTTCTGGCACAGCAGTTTGTGTTTTGAAATCTTACAATGGATATCAAATGTCATTTTAAGGTAACCAGCAATTAGAAAAAGAGACAAATTTGTCCATGGCTGTGATCATTATTTCTGTGTGGTAAGACATGGGCCAGTGTTGGTAATCATATCTTGGAGTTTGAATTGAGGAAATGCCACACTATTGAAACATTGCATTTAGGCCCTTGTCTAATCTCTCTCCATTTGGATGTAAAGAGTCCTATGGCGTATCTGAAGAGTAATAAACAACTGATAACTCAATCAACATTGAAGTTGTTTTAGGGATATTACTTCAGGCGTATCTGATTATTTAACTCCGTTATGACCAAATTGGCTGCTGTATGTGTCTACACTACAGCAGTGACAATGTTTCTAAAGTACTGCATTCCTGTTCTTTAAGCTGTTCTGTGATCATGACATGAGCATTATGCTAAGGCATTTATATAGCTCAAGTTTTGCGATGTTTTTTTGTTTTTGTAATTGAAGTATATTTGATTTGGAATTCGAAATCTTGAGTTGCAGAGTTTTGGGCAATGACCAAAAATTGAAACTTCTGTGCTAGAGAAAGGAAGGCAGAGGAGGTTTAGTTCCGGGATCCCCCACTGGAAAATGTTTCTTCAATCCTCCCATTTTATCCACTCAGTAATTTTAGAAATCTGCCACCTCTGTACACTAGTTTCTCTTGCAAAAAAAAGTGACTGGATATGAGAACTCCTTTGCAACTGAACTTTCCACTTGACTCAATGTGTGCAAACAGAGGGCTATTTCTGAATTGTTTTAAGTTATTTTTCTTTGAAGTTGGTCAGCCTTAGCTAGTTTCAAAGCAGAAAATTATACCAGGGCAGATCTTTGTTCAATGTTGGTTACAAATAGCGATTGTTTCTTTTATATCCACAGCTGGTAAAGTTTGGGTTTGGGTTTCTAACTTGAGTTAGAGTTCCTGGACATGTCGTCCTATTCATCATTGGCCTCCAACCACACTGCCACCATTGGCCACCTGACACAGTCAACAGGCCCTCCGTAAACTGAAGGGATAATCCTTGACCTTTTTTACTACTCAAATATTTCCATTACTAATAGCTGAATAAAAGTTCAAAACTAGAAAAAATACATATACTTTTTCACTCTGCATGGTTGAAAGCAGTATCTAGGAGATTAATATTCAGTTCTAATCCTGGCGATTGGCAACATTACAACATGCTGGTTACCCTTTCGGGGGCATTCCATCCTTGAAAAGCACAGGGTCATGACCCATAGACAAAACAGTGAAATCTAATTACTAAATCTTTTGTTTGTCAAGCAGCTGAGTTAAAATGAATAGGAAACTGGGCTCTGTTTCTGGGGAAACTTCCTGCAAATTGTGCTCCAGCCAAGCTGATCTGTAAGTGCTTGCTTTGAAGGAGACCGTATCTAGTCAGTAACTTGTTTGCACTCTGGGACAGAGATCATTATCACAGGTGGCAAGTGCTACCTGCAGTGCCAATGATATCCAACACTATTGCTTTTTGTAATTATTTTTTAAATAGACAGATACTGGTACATGTTGGAATAGAATGCAGGGCTGCAGCAATAAAAACATGTCAGCGAACTATAATTTACCCAGTCGTTCCTTTATGAACTTTTGCTCGCTAGATGACCTGATGTTATCTGCTGCTTTTGCACTCTTGAGAGCCCTTTCTGGTTGTAATTAGACCTTTTGGAGGGATATCAATTTAATATAGCACAACTGGTTTGTTTGGCAGAAATGGTAGGAACCTTGCTGGTTTGGGATCCAGATCCTGTAACAATCTAAATAAAATGAGAATGATTATTAAAAATGAGATACCTACCAAACTGCAAGGTTTTGTTGTAAGATGCATTATTAGGTGATTTTCTTCAAATGGATTGCTACCTGTACATGTGGGCCTGTTTTGTTTCAATCTAAAATCCAGCTTCAAAATCTGTTTTATCTTTGTGCCTTAGATTTTAAACAAATAATTTACTTTTTAAGTCCTGATGTTGTGGGATTCAGACACCTTCCACTGTCAGACAAGGAGGCTAAGGAGTGACCTTAGAAGTTTACAAAATTGAGGGGCATGGATAGGGTAAATAGGCAAAGTCTTTTCCCTGGGGTCGGGGAGTCCAGAACTAGAGGGCATAGGTTTAGGGTGAGGGAGGAAAGATATAAAAGAGGCCTAAGGGGCAACTTTTTCACGCAGAGGGTGGTACATGTATGGAATGAGCTGCCAGAGGATGTGGTGAAGGCTGGTACAATTGCAACATTTAAGAGGCATTTGGATGGGTATATGAATAGGAAGGGTTTGGAGGGATATGGGCCGGGTGCTGGCAGGTGGGACTAGATTGGGTTGGGATATGTGGGCGGGTTGGACCGAAGGGTCTGTTTCCACACTGTACATCTCTGACTCTGTGACTCTATATGCTGTTTATACGCTCACAGTTTTCATTTCAGTGTTGCAGCATTTTTATCAACTGATCTGACGGTAAAGATTTATGTAATATTTGAACTCCGTCCTGCTTTGTGGCACTTGAATAAATGCGATACGAATAGACCCAAATTACTACTTAAAAAATCTAGATCAGGACTGAGTATTTCTTGCTGAATCTGCAATTTATATTTGAGTTGACTAGGCGATGCTAGCTGCTTATAAATTCAGTACCTCCGAAAACCTGTTCATTATAGCGCAAAAACTGATTTAAATACCTTGTGCTTGGAAAATGAGTTTGTTTGCAACATTTTTACTCAGAAATTAAAATAATTAAATTGCAATTTAAAATTATTTCTGTAGCATTGAATCCTATTTTTTCTAGTTTGAGTAATCTCGTGCATGTAGATTGATGCCTTTTGAATGTAGGAGATTGATCTGTCGACATCTGAAAGCAAGACTTTGGCATTTCTTCAGTCTGTCTTAGATTTTTCAAGTATTCAGGGTCTCAACAAGCTCAATTCTGCAATTAGATATTGAGTATCAAATATGCTTTTGTTTCTCAAGTCATTGGAGTATCCAGTTGAACAGTCAATAAATCTGGTCCTTTTTCATTTATTTGAAATGTGGTAAAATTGATGCATGTGTAATGATGAGGGCAATGTAGAATTTCATGAGGATATTAACCGGAAGTGGGCAGAACATGAAGAGAGAGAGTATAAACTGAAGGATATAGCGCTCTTCTATAGAAGCAGAGAGATATGTGTAAATGTGCAGAAGTCACTAAACTTGGCAACACAGATGAAATGTATTTAAATAAAACATACTGTATCCTCTGGATGTAGGTGTGCTCGCTGAGCTGGAAGGTTCATTTTCAGAAGTTTCGTCACCATACTAGGTAACATCTTCAGTGAGCCTCTAGACAAAGCACTGCTGATGATTTCTACTTTCTATTTATATGTTTGGGTTTCTTTGAGTTGATGTCATTTCCTATGGTGATGCCGTTTCTTCTTTTTCTCGGGGGGTGGTAAATTGGGTCCAAGTCCGTGTGTTTGTTGATGGAGTTCCAGTTGGAATGCCGTGCTTCTGGAAATTCTCATGCGTGTCTCTGTTTGGCTTGTCCGAGGACAGATATGTTGTCCAAGTGGTGTCCTTCCTTCCTATATGGAAGGTTATTAGTGAGAGGGGGTCATGTTGTTTTGTGACTAGTTGATGTGATACTGTATCCTACATTTATTAAAAATGGTAAAGTGGGAGATTGTGCTGAATATGCTTAAGACAAGTTAGACCTCAGCTGGAGTACTATAAACTGTTCTGGGCACTACACTATATAAGAAGGATTTGAATGCATTAGAGAGTGTACTGACATAGTTTTGAAAACTGTAATCAAATCTTGAGTTATGAGGTCTCTGGTCAGAGTGGATAAAAACTTCCCCACCCCCCCATGTCTTCTGCACCATAGCAGTTCTGACATTCACGTTCAATGTTGTACTTTGCCAGTGGGTAAAAGGCTAAAGTATGTGCTTGTGATTTTAGCTCAAATAAAATTGACAAATTAAACTGTTTATTTTTCAGTGGAGCCAACTCCAAATCTTTGGAATTATTGCTTAAGTTTTTAATCTGTTCAACCTGGGTTACTATGTGCTAGGAGCAAAAAGATCACATATAAAACCTGCCCAGTGGTAAATTGCTGCATAGTCACTGGTCACCCTGTTTTCTCTTCCCTCCATCACCTACAATTAAAATAATTCAAAATACACCAGTAACTTAAGATATATAACATACGACATGGGTGAAGAAACAGCTTAAGTAAGGTCCAACATCCCATCCATCGCTCCAAATCTCTCGATCATATTTTCTGTTTACAAAGACACTTTTCTATTTAAGTCCAGCTGGTCCAGAATTTCATTCCAGTGCAGATTGCTGGTCACATCATCCAAATCTCCTTTCCTTATGCAACTCCTCTGGAATCTTTTTGCATGTGGCCAATGAAGAAACCCCTCTGAATGATGTCTTGCTCCTTAATTGCGTCACTGTGACCAGATCACATGGTGACAAAATCTGTTGCCCAATCCAGAGAGAACAAAGAAAATTACAGCACAGGAACAGGCCCTTCGGCCCTCCAAGCCTACACCGATCCTGATCCTCCATCTAAACCTACCTATTTTCTAAGTGTCTGTATCCCTTTGCTCCATGCCCATTCATGTATTTGTCTAGATACATCATATATGATGCTATCATGTCCACCTCTACGATCTCCGCTGGCAACACGTTCCAGGCACCTACCACCCTGTGCATAAAGAGCTCCCCACGCATATCTCCCTAAACTTTCCCCTCTCACATGGAACTCGTGACCTCTAGTAATTGAGTACACACTCTGGGAGGAGGAGGGGAAGAAGCTTTATGCAATCCACCCTGTCAATACCGATCATGACTTTGTAGACCTGAGTCAGGCTCTTTCCCACCCCCACCACCCCCCTCCCCCGAATCCTCTGTCTATCTAAATTAATCCTAATCTACATAGCTGGAGCCCTTCATACCAGGCAACATACAAGTGAATGTCCTCAGCACCTCCTCCAAAGCATCCACATCCTTTTGGTAATGTGGCGACTAGAACTGTATGCAGTATTCCAAATGTGGCCAAACCAGAGTAGTAGCTCAAATCCGAAACTCAACTAGACATGACAATTTAGCAACAAGCACATTCGTTTTTAAGTGTGTGATTTGAGTATTTATTTTACATTTGCTAAATCAGAAAATTTGAACAAGATGTTTATGTTTTCTAGTATTTCCATGTGATCATTGCTATATGTAGAAGAATAGCCCCCATAAAGCACTAGACATTGCAAAATGTCTTCTAAATAATCAGTTTGTGTTTGCAGCTATTGAAATTTAAATTATGTAAGATCTGTCCAATCCATTTAAGATTGTACCTTAAGTGAGTGTGGTGTTTTGTCTATAATGTCATCCATCTTATTATTGAAGTGGTTCAGTAATGTATCAATTCCTGTCATTACAACTGAGATGCTTCCAGTACAAGTGGGTTCTGCTTCATATACAAATACTGAAGATCTAAATACATCTAACATTACAACAGCACTGTGAATTCATTTGTAAATTTTCTGTTCAAGTTGGGCCTTTTCCAACAGATGCCTTGCAACAAACGCTGGCTGATCATTTTGGTAACTTTTCTTTTGCCTGGGATATGGATGATACATGTTTATTGTCCATTCCTAATTTCCAGAGGGTGGTTCAGAGTCAATCGCACTACTATGGGTCTGGAGTCCTATACAGTGGAACCTTGATTACCCAGCAAGATCGCAAGGTCCCGATGCTTGGCTAAACTGTTATCCGGCATTTGAATATCACAAAAGAACTTCCTGCCAGTGTCGTTCGGATAATTGAGGTTCCTCTTGTATAGGTGAGACCAGGAAGGGATAGCAGATTTATTTCTTGAAGATTAGTGAACCACATGGGGGTTACGTACATACTGTTAGACTCTTTTAATTCCAGATTTTTATTGGCTTCAAATTTCTTCATCTGGCACGGCTGGATTCATATCCAAGTCCCCAGAATATTATCCTTTGGTTCTGGATTCTAGTCTAGTGACGTTACAACAATGTTGCCACTACTACCACCTATTGATCTGAAGGCTGCTTTGCTGGGTGTCATTAAAACAGGAATTTCCTGTGGAACTCCGGGCTCTTGGAGACACCCCTACCGTGTTAAAAACCATCTAAGTCACACTTTTTCTCTCTGATGCCAAGATGTGTGAGAAACTGAACTCAAATTGTCACCATGAGCACACGATTTATTTAAAATGGGTTTCAAAATTTTATTGAACTGCGGGCAATTCAGCCAAGACCCACAGTGCTTTCTTTGCAATGACTTGCAGTGCAGAATTTTGCATGTTTTTTTGATCAGTGGAAACTTACACTCTTGAGCAAAAAATGCATGCTTTTTAATAGAAAATTTAGTAGTGATCGTACTAAATAGTAATTTCAGAGGTACTGTTTCAAGCTCCTCATTGTTTGCTGATGGGATAGGAAATAACCATCCTTTAATCATCTGGACAGATGCCAGTTCATTCAGTTTTAATGCATATATCAAGAGGGATATTTGGCATTGTTTGACATCACACTTTTAGCTCTCTCTTCAATGTGATTCTCAAGATCACTTCTTGTTCCTCCAAATCAAAGCGCCATCTCTCATAGTGGGGATTTGTTTTTCAAGTCTGCAATTTCAACCTCAGCTCAGTGGTAGTGTTTTCTCTCTATTTTGAGTTAGAAGATTATGGGTACAAGCTCTACTCTACACAAATATTTCAACACAATCCATTCAGTGGTTCTGTGTTTTTTTTGTTTGCTGACGTGTTCAAACTCTAACTGCCCCTTCAAATGAAATTAAAATCTGAGGTTGATCGGGGATATTTTTCTTTACTTGTCATTCAGGGCATTACAGTTCCCTACACAGTAGAAATCAGAAATGCAATAATTGTTCAGAACTGCTTTTTTGGGTTCTGTTTTAGTCCCATTGAGATGTTTGTCATTTGTAAGTTTCCATGGAGAGCTGAAGATCTTTTGCGTCATCTGAATATTGTGCTTACAAACTGATCTTTCCAATTTTTTTTCTCCTCTTTACATTCTGTGCATGGTGTGCAGCATAAGGAGATTAGCTCAAGATTCTAGATTTGGTCGAGAGAGAGTAAAGACGTTAAAATCTGTTGCTTGATTTGTGGCATACACACTGACTCCAGGGTCTGTGGGTTAGTCAAATTCATGTTCACGCTGTAAAAATGTTGAGATTCACATCAAAATCTAATTTAAAAGTTAGGCCACTTTTTTGTTCTCTAAAGCACCTATACAGCTTAAAACCACCTTCTCCAATTACTATTTTGCTACGTTCAGTACTTCTGTAACTGGAAACTTCTGTGGATCAGAGGGTGTTAAAGGTTGGTCAGCACTCAAAGTTAACCCATCTGTATTATGACTGACAATCTAGCAATAGAAGGGAGCTTTTAACCTATCCATTAGAAGCAGCGCTGCTTCTGATGGGAGTGAAGTTCTACAAGTAAATCAATGGAGAAGGAACTGGCAATGATCTCAAACCTAATTTTGTCTAGGAGATTTTTTTGATTCGAAGAGAGTACGTAATTAACAGGAGCGAACTTGAGTTTTAAATGAGCCAAAGTAATTTCTTCCTGAGCTGATGATTTAATGGGAGACTTGCAGAGAATTTAAATAGGTACACTACATCAGAGCTCCGACATGAAGCTTTGAAAGTGCAAAATTTATGTTGGTTAATGTTTCTATATTCATATCCTTAGAAGTCATTACAATTGGTCTTTGTTTGTACTAAAGTTGGCAGGCCAGACACATTACATTTGGATAAGAGAAAATTTTTAAGGTCATTTGACATCTTGCTATAATTCTGTCAAAGCAGTATAGTCAGCTTCTGCAGCGCAATTTGCTCCCAACTTCAATTGTTGTTTATCGCTAGACTGTTTGAATAGTTGTAGTAGCAAGGAGGAAGTTTTTACTCTTTAATTCAAGGTCAATTTATAGTGAACCATGGTATTTAGTCTCACGAACAGCTGCTTCTTTTATAAGCAGGAAGAGTTCACTAACAGTTCAAGGTAATACAATAATAATTTCGGGAACAGCACAACTTCTGTTCACTGCCTTATTTTGATATGTGTTTGAAACATTTTGACATTTTGGTAACAGACCCAAATTCCCCAACTGCTTAACACTGATACTGCACTCGATTTTGGCGTTCACTGAATATTCTGTGGTCTCCAATTAACATTAACCATGTAATGTGCATAACGTTTATAGTTGTATGGTATACAGTGCAAGCCTTTTGAGCTCTCTGTGGCTTTGTCTGTTAAAATTCTACCATGCAAGAGATATGATTTGACAGAGTTCAAAAGAACAAGTAGTTGGGATGCCAAAATTAGCATCCATGCCATATTTATTTGTGACTGCTGATCTATTCTTCTGTCCTCTCCCAGAAACTGTCCTCTGTTATCAGCTCAACTTTTCTATGGTACCTATGCAGTCAAATCTCCTGAGTGCACTAACTGTCTAGATTTGTGTGTACTGGACTGGAGGCATTTGTTGCCTTTGTAAACAAACATACCCTCTGAGGGGAAAATGAATTGTTTTTCATAAAATCTCATAAATTGAAGCATATGTGAGGCTGTGTACCATTCAATGTCTTCTCTTTGTGCCCTATGTGTCTCATAAACCTTTCGTGCACCCTAATTTTGATGGAACAACAGTAACGTGCTTTAGCTTGTCACCTGATCAAACTTGGATCGTCCTATATCATCCTATCAGTTCTGGTATCAAGCTTTTGAGAGAAATGAACTGTTAACGACTCCAAGGTAGTCTGGAAATCTCTTTTCAGACTACAACTGTTTTAGGTACCAGCCTGTAGAGTTTGTGTGATCTCCCCGAGAGTGCATGGGTTTCCTCCAGGTGCTCTGGTTTCCTCCCACAGTCCAAAGATGTGCGGGTTGGTGAATTGGCCATGCTAAATTGCCCATAATATCCAGAGATGTGCAGGCTAGGTGGATTAGCCCTAGGAAATGCAGGGTGACAAGGATAAGGTAGGGAGGGTGGGTCTGAGTGAAATGCTGTTTGGTTGGGTTGGGGAGAAAGGGATCAGTGTGGACTCGATGGGCCAAATAGCCTGCTCCCACACTGGGGATTCTATGTAGCAGTTCAGAAATGCAGCTTGTTGGGCTTGTGGCATCCCTTGGCCTGTCATGAAATTAACAATCACTGCTTTCGGAAGACATCAGTCATCTGGAACAAAATTACCAGGACAATGAAATATTATCTCTTACCCCAGATGCTTAGGCCAGTGGGACCTATGTTTTAATACATTAGTCAAAGAATAGGGCTTCAAGAAAAGAAAGTTTAATGTTCATCTTGAATCGCTATTATTTTTCAGTTGATTTTCAATGGAATCTCTTCACTTTGCAAATTTCAATTTGAAATATGTTGCCTATTGGTTTTGTATTAGAATTGTTAAAAATTGGAGAGAAATCAAATGGTAACCGAGAAAGCATTGCATTAATGCTGCTCATCCTTCAGGGAAGAACCATTATTCAATACATCTGTGTAGGAATTTAAACCATATATGGGTGGAGTGTTCCTTGTTCATCAATTGAAAACTTAAAAATTTTGCAGGGATACATCAATACTTGAATATAGTGAGCAGTATTTTTGGTGTTAATGAATAGTGTTTTCAAGTTGCTTAGGATCCATCGTGACCTAGCCACGAGGATTCAGAATTGGCTTGCCCATAGAACAGTGGTGCAAGCACGTTTTTGTTTGTGCTGGAGGCCTGCGACTGGTGGTGGTCTGCAGGGGACCGTACTGGAATCACTGTTTGTGATATATCTCTATAAATGATGTGGATGCAAATGTAGAGGCAGATAGCAAGTTTGCAGCCGATACAAAGATTGGTATGGATAGCATAGAATGTTGTCAAAGGATACAGTGGGATACAGATCAGTTGCAGATATGGGCAGAGAGATGGCAGATGGAGTTTAATCAGTGTAAGTGAGATGCTGCACTTCGGAAGATCAAATATTAAGGAAAAGTATTCAGTTAATGGCAGGTGTTTGAACAGCATTGCTGTACAGAGGGATCTTTTGGGTTCCAGGGCATAGCTCCCTGAAAGTGACCACCTAAGTAGATAGGGTGGTAAAGTAGGTGTATGGAGTGCTTACCTTTTATTGGTCGGGGAATTGAGTACAAGAGTTAGGATGTCATGTTGTCAAATGGAACTAATCCCTTCTGCCTGCCCTTGGTCCATATTCTTTCGAAGAGTTTGGTTAGGCCACGGAGTACTGAGTTAAATTCTGGTCACCATATTACAGGAAGGATGTGGAAGCTTTGGAGAGGGTGCAGAGAGGTTTACTGGTGCACTGCCTGGATGAAAGGGTATGATGTATAAGGAGAGGCTAGAAAAACTCAGGTTGTTTTCTCTTGAACGGCAGAGGCTGAGGGGAGGCTCTATAGGAGTTTATAAAATTGAGATATGTATATAGGGTTGATGGTCAGAATCTTTTTTCCCCTAGAGTGGAAAAACTAATACTAGGTGGAATGCACTTAAGGTGAGAGGGGGAAAGTTCAATGGAGACATGAGGGGCAGGTTTTTTTACAAATAGGAGTCTGGATTGCACTGTCAGGGGTTGCGGTGGAGGTAGATATGATAAGGGCATTTAACGTACTTTTAAATTGAGAAATATGGACCAAGAGCAGGCAGAAGGGATTAGTTCCATTTGGCATCGTGTTCAGCACAACATTGTGGCCAAAAGGTCCTGTTCTTGTGCTCTACAGTTCAATGGTCTATCTAGCCGATTTTGCTTGGAGTGTTCTGCTCGGTTTGTGTTTCCAAACAACACCTAACCAAAGCATTGATTTTGAACATTAAATTATGTTCAGCACATCTTGCAATTCTGCAGAGTTTTACACTAATTTTAAAAACACTGCACTAGATTTGAGTTAAAAATTAAACGCTATATTAAAGTTTTTGATAACTGTTGAATTACCGGCCTTCAAGAAGGCTCTAAGCGTAAACGTAACTAGACTTTGTAACGTGCAAGAACATGAACAAGTACATTTTCAAAGTTGGTATGAGTTCTAAGATTGACGGTGTTCCAGTATTACTGGAAATTCTATTTGTATATTTCAAGTCATTTTAAAAGTTATTTAAAACGTGATTACTGGTCACGATGACCATGAATCCATTATCAGTAGTTCACTAGTGCCCTTTTTTGGGAAGGAAACTGCTGTCCTTACCTGGCCTCACCTACATTTGACTCCAGACCCAGAGCAATGTGGTTGACTCTTATTCAGTGACCCCCTGGACAATTCAGCATGGGCAATAAATCCTGGCCTAGCCAGCGAATGCCACGTCCTGTGAATGAATAAAAAAAAAACACTCTGGTTGTGATTTGACACTGTTTAAAATGCTTTTATGTTCTGCAATTAATAGGATTCTCTGCTGTATTAATGAGCCAAATTATCATTTTTAAAATCCTACTTCAATTTCAAGTGGTTATTGCCTGGTATGTATTTGGGTTTTTTGTGCTATGCAAATGAATTTCAGCAGGAACATTTGGGGTGCACTGAGAAAAAACAGCATTTTTATAACTGGCATCTTTGGCACCTGAATACATTAAGCAGAAACTCTAACCCCTTTGCAATTTGGAACACTTTGATTTGTTGGACAACTTTAACTATTTGTTACTTACAGCACACCACACAATATTTTTTTTTATTGTCTGTCTTAACTGCAGCTCTCAATCCTCAAATAGAAAGCTCTTGCCAAAGAATTAAAGATGCTCCAATGTTGTTTTGTTCTTGACTATGTATGAATGTTTTACTTTTAGAATTGACCATTTCTTTTAGTAATTGGGGAGAAGAGGTGATGGGGTTGGGCAAAACAAAGTGGAGGAATGTTGGAGATAAGGGCAGATTGACATACAGGTATATAGTATCCTAAGGTGCATTGGTTAAATAGCAGTAATCATTTAGTAATGGCACTGGATTGACCGTTTCACTTTCCCTCATTTAAAAACTGGATATAAATAACTTAATTTTTAAATTGGGAATTGATTTGGGAAAGGGTCCATTCTGGCTTTGTGACACTTCATAGATGGGGTGCCAGGGACCCGGGTTTGATTCCAGCCTCTGGCGACTTTGTCTGTGTGGAGTTTGTACATTCTCCCAGTGTCTTGCGTGAGTTTGCTCCAGTTTCCTCCCACAATCTAAAGATGTGCAGGTCAGGTGATTTGGCCGTGTTCAGTGTTCAGGGGAATGGGTCTGGGGGGGTTACTCTTCGGAGGGTTACTCTATGGACTGGTTGGGTCGAAAGGCCTGTTTCTATACTGTTGATGATCTAATCTAATCAGGATCAGCATTCTGTAACTGATTTTGATTTGGAAATACCTGCCTGAGTGGATGAAGTGTGAAAAATAAAAATACCACATATGCTATTTGTTAATAAAGAAAGGACAAAACTGGAAATGGCCACAAGTATTAATGTGAAGGCCTGGTGGAAATTTGTCATTTTCAGCCAGTTGTCATTTTCAGAATCCAATTTAATGCTTGAATTATTTGTAATTCTACAGTGCATACTACTGTACCAAACATTTGTGAAAATACTGATGGTTTTTGAAAGCCAATTCAATAGGTTTAATAAAACTAATGCAATGGAGCCACATGTCACCAAAGTCTGCGTGTGCCTTGCTGAAACCTGATCCTTTGCTGCCTTTTGACTCCCTACTCATTCTTTTGGCAGGTTTTATCTTTTGTGTACTGTATATCCAAAATTATCTCTAAATACATGAACTATTGTAACACAATAACAATTTAAAGGTGAAATTCTAGGCAGATCAGTGATATCTTTGCCTCTGTATTAACTGCTAGATAATACAGAGTGACTGCAACAGAGCAGTGATGTAATATCAGAATTGGCTTGTGCATTTGCTAGATACGGTGTAGTTTTGTTGTTTTATAGAGCTGAGCTCTCAAGCTCAACCAGACAGCTGAAGAAAACAAAGTTAATGGCCCAAACCTTTCGATTAAACGAGAGGCCTCAATTTGACTTGTGTTGCTGACGCATGTCCTTCAGAACTCTAAGGAGATTGACACATGGCATTACCTAGACAGGAAATTTAAACTTAAGGTTACTTTCCAGTCATGGCTTCCTTTCTCCCCCACTTGTTTTCAGGATCATTTACTACTTCCGTGTTTCTCTACAAAACTACGAGTCTGTGTTAATTCTTGATCATCAGGCAGTCATTTTCTCTGCATTGGTCTTTGTGTGTTCCTTTGCATGAGTTTTTATACAGACAGAGTGAATTTTTGGACATGCGTTTTTCAAGAATCCCATTGTAACCTTTTGCTTTAAGCATTTGTATCCAGCGATCAAAAGTGAGCTCCAGCCGTTCACGTTTGATGTACGTCTGGTCAGGCCATCTTCCAACGTCGCAAATTCTGATGGTGGAACTCCAGTCCCAGCCCTTGCATACTTAAACTAAGGTTTTTGTTTTCTTCCACCACTTAATTTGCTGAACCCTTCCCAGGGATTAATGTGAGTGAAGTGGTTTGCCTTTTTAACTTGTTCTGTGCCAGTGGGATCCTGCTAACCTCCTGGCCATTTTAACTGTATTGCCAATCTTTAAAAGGGAATTAAATGCCTCTTTCTCATCAAAATTCAGGATTAAATGGCTAACTCGACACTTGAATGTGAAGATGGGATGCTTGCCTCACCAGGACTTCAGTAGACCTGTCCCTTCATAATTCAAGCATTTTTGATGTGTCTTCCTGTTCCTTGGGGAATATTTTATTCTACTTTTCCTTAATGAATTTTCAGCCTTCCTTCATCTACTTTGTCTCTCTTGGAATTCTTTGCTCCAGTTGTTCTCTCTCTAACACTAGCCTGTTTTGATTTTTCAAACTTGCAAGTCTTCTGCAACCATTTTATGACAGCGTTCTGGCAGAATTTAAGTGCATTTTCTTTTAAACAGAGGAGGTCCCAAGTATGAATTAAGTCACTTGAAGTAAGGATTAGTAGTCCACCTAAAACAACCTCTGAGAAGACATGGCAGCTGATCTTGATCATGTGGTAAGCCAATGTGCCCCCCCCCCCCCCCCCATAATAGTGGAACACCCTACACAGAACAACAACTCTGATAGTTACCATTTCTCCTCTTCTCCCCACCCCGGCACACATTGGCAACATGCTCAGTGTCAAGAAGCCCTCTGACAATGGCCTGGTTGAAATTATTCAGTACAAATTGCCAATTAATTCATTTTACTTTTTATGACCCATATACCCTGGCACCCTGTAACTAAGGAAATGTGTGCAGACTCCTGTTGCATTGGAGGGAGTGAAGCAAGGTTTTCATAAATAAAACATTTCTTTCCATATCCACTCAATGGAACATGTGATATTTTACCAGCAATGTCCAGAATCTCTTTGGCGGACATGTTTTTCTAATGGAGAATAGCATAGATGTTGAAATGTCATCTTACCAAATAACAACTATGTATCTGTGTGAAGTTGAGGTGTCAGTAGTAGTACCTCTTAGAGTCATAGAAATTAACAGCATGGAAACAGACCCTTCGGTCCAACCTGTCCATGCCAACCAGATATCCCAACCCAATCTAGTCCCACCTGCCAGCACCCAGCCCATATCCCTCCAAACCCTTCCTATTCATATACCCATCCAAATGCCTCTTAAATGTTGCAAT
>NC_057731.1:16094264-16130164 GCF_004010195.1 Chiloscyllium plagiosum
AACTCCTGTACTCAATACTCTGACCAATAAAGGAAAGCATACCAAACGCCGCCTTCACTATTCTATCTACCTGCAACTCCACTTTCAAGGAGCTATGAACCCGCACTCCAAGGTCCCTTTGTTCAGCAATACACTCCTGTCCTCCTAGAAAGATTCCATTGCCTCAAATCCCATTCCAGATAATTGAGTGCACAATACAGACTGGGATTTTGTTTAGGCTGTCTCTTGAATGAGATGCTCAACAGAGGCTGTTTATAAAATAAACTGCAATGTCACTCTTAAAAGAACATGAGAGCTTTTTTTCATACCCTGGCTCAGTCAACATCACAAGCAGATTGTAACTATTCATTTACTTTGCTCTTTCTTTGAAAGATGAAGTGCAAATGACTGCCTTTTGACAGTCAAGGCAATATTTGACCAACTATATCAAAGTGCTTGAGAAAATGCTCATTTTTCATCCCACCAACCCTGTATTCAATAGATCATTCTCTGCCATTTCAGGTTCCTCAAGAATGCCATCACCAAATACATCTTTCCCCTCAGTCCCCTGTCTGCATCTCTCAAGGATCATTCCCTCTGGACAGTCTAGTTAATTCATCAATCACTAACACCACCCCTTCCCATGGCATCTTCCCATGTAACCCCAGAAGGTGCAACACCTGCCCCTTCGTCTCTTTAGATTAGATTACTTTACAGTGTGGACACCGGCCCTTTGGCCCAACAATTTCACACCGACCCGCCGAAGCGCAATCTACCTGTACCCCTACATTTACCCCTTACCTAACATTACGGGCAATTTAGCATGGCCAATTCACCTGACCTGCACATCTTTGGACTGTGGGAGGAAACCGGAGCACCCGGAGGAAACCCACGCAGACACTGGGAGAACGTGCAAACTCCACACAGTCAGTTGCCCAAGGCTGGAATTGAACCCGGGTCTCTGGCACTGTGAGGCAGCAGTGCTAATCACTGTGCCACCGTGTCTCCTCCCTGCTCATCATTCTAGGTGAAGCAGCATTTCACCTCTATCTACTCCAATCTTGTATGTTGTATTTGCTGCAATCAAATGCAACTGGGTGACTGTTTTGCAGAAAAGCTCCAGTCTGTGTGCAAATGTGACCCCGACCTTCCTATAGCCGGTAATTTTAACACAGCATCCTGCTTGCATGCCCATATATCTGTCCTCGGCATGCTGCAGTGCTCCAGTGAATCACCGTACAAACTGGAGGAACAACATCTCATTTTCACACTCGGCAGTTTGCAGCCTTTTGGACTTAATATTTAATTCAACACCTTCAAATTGTGAACCAACTCCCATTCCTTGCCTTCCTTTCAGCTTTACTTGTTACATTCTCTATCACCATGTTTGCTTTCCCCTCCCACCTCAGTGGGGCTCTGTTCTGCCATTCTCTCATTCCAATCACTTAATCTGAAGTATCAGCATCCTTTCTCCCCCAGCACTCTATGCTCCAACACCCCCACTACAGCTTCCCCCTCCACATTTCACTTCAGCTGTGACTCAAGACTCCACTTTAGTTTGCTCTCTGTCCATGGATGCTGTCTGACCTGCTGTGATCTCCAGCATTTGTTGTTTTTTCAGTGCAGGTTGCAGTAATTTGCTCCTACACCAGAGAAACACTCTCTCTGGCTGGAGCCATACATCTCACTCCAAGGAGGCCCTTGAGGGAATGTCCTAGACCCAACTTTTCTCAGCTGCTTCATCAATTACCTTTGTCTCCATCGTTGGGTCAGAAATAAGGATTTTGATTGATCCGTACCATTTCAAATTCCTTGATCGCTGAACCAATTTGTGACCACATGCAATGAGACCTGGACCACTTTCTGGCTTGAGTTAACTGCCAAGTAATACACTGGACAAGGCCACTGTTGGAATATTGCGTGCAGTTCTGGTCTCCTTCCTATCGGAAAGGTGTTGTGTAATTTGAAAGGGTTCAGAAAAGATTTACAAGGATATTGCCAGGTTGGAAGGATTTGAGCTACAGGGAGAGGCTGAACAGGCTGGGGCTGTTTTCCCTGGAGCGTCGGAGGCTGAGGGGTGACATTATAGAGGTTTACAAAATTGAGGGGTATGGAGAGGGTGAATAGGCAAAATCTTTTCCCTGGAGTCGGGGAGTCCAGAACTGGAGGGCATAGATTTAGGGTGAGAGGGAAAAGATATAAAAGAGACCTACGGGGCAGCCTTTTCATGCAGAGGGTGGTATGTGTATGGAATGAGCTGCCAGAGGAAGTGGTGGAGGCTGGTTCAATTGCAACATTTAAGAGGCATTTGGATGGGTATATGAGTAGGAAGGGTTTGGAGGGTGGTCAGCATGGACGGGTTGGACTGAAGAGTCTGTGTTTCCATGCTGTGCATCTCTATGACTGTATGTGCAAGGGAGAGACAATGGTGTAATGGTAATATCGCTGGATTATTAATCTACAAACTTCTAGTTTTCTGGGGACCTGGGTTCAGATCGTACCATTTGCAGATGGTGGCATTTGAATCAATCAATAATCTGGAATTAGGGGTCTAAAGATAACCCTTCAAGCCATTGTCAATTTGTTGGAAAAATACATGTGGTTCAGTCATGCCTTGTAGGGAAGGAAATCTGTCCTCCTTTATCTGGTCTGGCCTAATGTGACTCCAGACCGACAGCAATGTGGTTGACTTTTATACTGCCCTCTGGGCAATTAGGGGTGGGCAATAAATGCTGGCCTAGCTGGTGACGCCACCCTCGTCCCATGAACCAATAAAGAGAAAAGACCATAACTATCTCCAACAAGGGAATCTAATTGTCTCCCTTTGACATTCAGTTGCATTATCACTGCTGAATCCTACATTATCAACATTCCATGAATATCCCGCATTCTCTCTAATTTTCTTTCCAAGTGGTTGAGCTTCTGTAGTCTCTGTGCGGCATCAACTTTCAGAAATGATGTTGTGGCCACGATTGTCATGTGTGGAATGTTGGAGCGTCTATGGCAATGAACAACTTAGAGGTAATGTTGACTGGGAGTTAACATTGTCTAGAAACTGAATCGAACCGACCGTCTAAATATTTTGCTGACGAGGTAAAGTCAAAAACCGGGAGGCAAGTAACTCGCCACTTATCTCTCCAGTGTTTGTCCACCATTTACAAGACACAGATTGTGATGAATGTTCCCTGCTTGCCTGGATAAGTGCTGATCTAGCACTGTTTGTTGCCATCCCAGGTAAAGGAATCTGCTTGACGATAGGAGTTGGGAGGTCATGTTGCGGCTGTACAGGACATTGGTTGCCACTGTTGGAATATTGCGTGCAATTCTGGTCTCCTTCCTATCGGAAAGATGTTGTGAAACTTGAAAGGGTTCAGAAAAGATTTACAAGGATGTTGCCAGGGTTGGAGGATTTGAGCTATAGGGAGAGGCTGAACAGGCTGGGGCAGTTTTCCCTGGAGTGTAGGAGGTTGAGGGGTGACCTTTTATAGAGGTTTACAAAATTGAGAGGTATGGATAGGATAAATAGCAAAGTCCTTTCGTTGGGGTTGGGGAGTCCAGAACTGGAGGACATAGGTTTAGGATGAGAGGGGGAAGATTTAAAATGGACCTAAGGGGCAACATTTTCATGCAGAGGGTGATGCGTGTATGGAATGAGCTTTATTCACGGGAGTAGATTAGGTTAGCTTATCTGATCAGCATGGACGTGTTGGACTGAAGGACCTGTTTCTGTGCTGTACATCTCTATGACTGTCTTAAACATTTCATTCCCATTCATTCATATACCAGAACTCTTCCCAAAAATGCTGGGAAGAACAAAGGTGGGAGTGCTCTCACCTGAAAGTTCTTGTCAAAGTGGAGGGGTGACCTTACAGAGGTTTATGAAATCAAGAGAAGCAATGATAGGGTAAATAGGCAAAGTCCTTTCCCTGGTGTCAGGGAGTCCAGAACTAGAGGCCATAGGTTTATGATGAGAGGGGAAAGATTTGAAATGGACCTAAGGGGCAGTTTTTTCACAGGGTGGTCAATGTATGGAATGAATTGCAGAGGAAGTGATGAAAATTGGTACAGTAGCAACATTTAAAAGGCTTTTGGATGGGTATATGAATAGGAAGGGTTTAGAGGGATGTGAGCCAAGTGGTGGCAAATGGGACTGGATTAATTTAGGATATTTGGTTGGCATCGATGAGTTGGACCAATGGGTTTGTTTCCGTGCTATACATCACTAACTCTGACAGATGTCAAGCTTCAGTTATAAAGGATATAATAGAGCGTTTAGGAATACATGTAATCGAGCAGAGTCATATCTGATGAGTTTTGAGTTCTTTTGAGAAGGTGATAAATAGGACCAATAAAGGGGACCCAGTACTTTAAAAATTTTGACTTTCAAAATATATTCAATAAGATATCACGCTTAAAGTTGCTTAAGAGCCCATGTGTAGTACATTAGCCTGGATTGGCTAACTAATAGAGTTTGGGGGGGGGAAAAAAATGGGAAATTTCAGGATGGCATTCTGTAAGTAGTACACTGCTACCAGTATGTCAATACTGGTGCCATAATGATTTACAGTATGTAATGACTTGGATGAGAGACATGAGTTGACTATTTCCAAGTTTACAGAAGATACACAAATAGGTGGGAAGGCAAGTAATGAGGATGACCAACTGTCGAGGGATATACATGGATAAAAACTTGGCAGATAGGATATAATGTGGAAAATGTGAGGGGATACACTTTGGCATGAAGAATAAAGGAGCTGAATATTATTGGAGGGAAAAGGCTGCAGATAGCTGCAGCACAGAGGGACTTGAGGGCCCTTGCACAAAGTGACAAAGCTGGCATCCAAGTTCACCTGGTTATAGGGAAGGTAAATGAGGTGATGGCCTTTATATTGACGGGAATGGAATATGAAAAGGGAGGTATTGCTAAAAATGTAATTCACCTGAAAAAAAAATACTGAAGACTTTTGGTCCTCTTACCTAAGGAAAGATGTACTAGCATTGGAGGTGGTAGGGAGCAAGTTCAGTGGGCTAGGTATGGAGGAACTAATGGAGGTTGAATAGGTTGCACCTGTTCTCATTTGGCGTTTAGTGGAATGAGATGAAACCTTATTGAAACACAGATTCTTGGGAGACTGGACATGGTAAATGCTGAAAAGTTGCTCCACCTTGTGGAAGAGCCTAGAAACATCTCAAAACAAGGTCAGTCATTTATGATAGATGAGCCTTTTCTCCAAGGGTAGTAAATCTGTGGAACTCATTCAGATGGCTTGGACTTCCTCTGGGCTGTGGTGTACAGTGGGTGCAGCATGACAGGAAAGCTGTGAATGCATTGGAGAGAGTGCAGAAGCAATTTACAAAAATGGTTTGAAGGATGACAAACTTCACTGATGAGGATAAGTTGAAGGAATTGGAACAGCTCTCCTTGGATGACAAGTGGTTCGGTAAAGCAGGATGATAAGCTGTGCACTTTGATAGATTTCCTTTCGTAATGTTTGCTTATCCATGGTGTTTGATATGATGCTGACCAATTGATTTTACCAAATACGCCACATGTCTCCTGTGATTTGTGTTGGTTGTGCCACTGAACCCTCTTTATTTTCAGTCAACCCAGAAAGGAGCATTACTGAGCTGGCCAGAGATACCATGCAAACTAGAGCAGAACCCTGGAGTGGGCACGATCTCTTTCACCTGCCAACACTTCAAAATATATCCAGCCCAGAGACCCTTCAAAATAAGAGCATTCGTGCCTGACAGCTGTGCAGTATACCTAATCAATGGAACTCAAAACCTTGCTAAATTCTTGTTTTCTACTATCATACCATGTATAAATATATCCATTGAGCCATATTACCTCTATTCTACCTTGTCACATTACCCAAGGTAAATGTTACAGCACAGTTCTCTAGTTGAAGATGTTTTGAATTGCACCAAGTTGAGATTGCTAACCATTTCAACTTATGCAAAATACTGCTTTTCTCCCACCCACCGAACTGAACACTCATTTTGATAGACTTCCTTTTGATTGTTTGTCAACAGTTTTCCCATGATGTTGCTGACTACTTCACTTTACCAAATATACAACACTTCTCCTCTTTGGTGTGTATTGTGTATTGCGTACACATTTTAGGATGTACAAATCCCTCCTAAATCTACCTCACAACAAATGAAAATGCTGCAGTGAAATTAGTTTGTTTGAAAACTATAGAAACCATGTTGCACACCAAAAATGGCAACGAATGCCAAAGTCAAGAAAATCTGATGGAGACCATAAAGAAGCTGATGAACACCTTCCCAGTGCTGAGTCTTGGGTACTCCTAGGGATCCTACTTCTCCACGATCCACCTGCCCTCTACTCTTACTGAACTTATAAAGTTAAGTCACAGAATAGTGCACTGAAAGTTCAGTTTCTCAATGTTTGAATCCAGGGTGTGTACCTCCCTTTTGTATTTTTTTTATAGCTAATGGATTTAAATGAACATACTTGGTGTGCGGAGCTGATATAGGTGTCTGATATGCACACAACTTACAGTCCAGGCAGCAGGGGCCACTGTGGGATCTCTTGGAAAGTTGGTGAACTTTTGTTAATGCTTTTTAACACCTAACTTTTTAATGTGACTTTTTCCCCTTTTTTAATTAGCGACCTATGTGCTTTAGTTCTAAGTTCAAAAGCCAGTGCAATTTGTTTTTACAATGAAACAATGTCACTACTACAGTAACGTTCAGATTTCAAATTCCATGAGGCTTATGGGTGTTTTTCTTAAATTGGGTAATTGCAGGCATTTGGGTCTGGCAGTTGTGTACGATTTGCTGATAATCTTCACAGTTGTTTGCATAGTTAGTCAGTTTTTGACCCTTCATAGCATAAAATACATGCCGAGGCTCAATACATTCAATTAAAACATAGGGCAAGTTTTTTTTTTACTTTTCGATTTCAACAGATTGAAAGTGTCCTCGAGCAGTAAAGGGTGGGCAGATGCACAAGCCAGACAGGTCAGTTTGACATGCGAATGAACCCAGAGAGTATGAAAAGTAGGGATAATAGGTGCTAAAACGAGAGTGAAATGTTGTGAAGAGCATTTCTTTTTGCTGATCTAGGGGAGATTTGTAGCGGGCAGCTGGGGGTGATTCTTTCTGCCTGTGTACACGGTGTCAGGGACTTGCTGCACTATATCGTTTCTGCCCTCTCCATGAACTGGGCAGCTTCCTTTCACCAGTTTATTTTAACTTGTACTTTGGCAGCTGTCTCAAAGCTGCAGATGTTCCATATAAAAAAAAGTTACAAATCTTTAGAAGCCATGCTCTTGTACTGGTAAGTTAACCATTTCCTTCCAGATTCCAGCAATAGGCTAGCCAAATCAAGAACAGCATCATTTAATTTATCCTGTTGAAAGAAGCCTTTTTTTATAGTTGGTTTCAATGCCTGCGTAGTTCTCCATAAGATCGTGCAGGATGGGATCACTACGAAATCTCAAATTTGAAAACACGTTTGTAGATTTAGTTAATAACTGTTGATTGGATACACCAGCAGGTCTGAGCTGCATCGACTACTGGTGTGACCCTCACCTTGTCCAATAGTGTTGTGTTGTCAGCCTGATTACTGCTGAGCAATGCATGTAGAGGGGGAGTCTTTCCTGGAAATGTCATTCCAGTCACCTTCAGTAGTGCTCATCTGTAATTCCAATAGGCAATGAGAAAGGCACATCTAAAATGAAAGCAAATGTCTAAGGAATGAGACTGAGCTACTTTTAAATATACTCAGCAATTTGTTTTCTCCCTGAACTGAGCTGAACTGATACATTATTTTGTTTAGTCAACACAGCTTAATTTCACCACATTCAATCCAACAATGGCATAAGGTTAGCAGAATAAAACTTTGGTTGCCTATATAAAGGGAGGTATAGATCATGTTCCTCTGTCCACAATAGGCTCTGGTCACAAGTATTTGGTGGTATCAAACAGATACATGTTTTGGAAGAGGGCACCACATTCTTTTGATTTTGACCAAAAGAATGCTCAAAATCCGAATAGTACAACACGTGATGGAGGCCCATCAGCTCATCCAGTCTGTTAGATTTTACAGCCAGTTATCCCTACTTTTCCCAACCACTCCCAACTCTTTCCCCACGTTTCTGCAATTTTGTTTGTCTGGATATATATCCAGTTACTTTCTGAAGCTGTATTGAGCAGTACATTTAAAACCCTAACTACTCATTACCCCTTTTTTTTTGAAAAAAACATTTCTCCTGTCGCTTCAGGCTCATGTGTCAATCACGTTTAAATCCGTGCTCCACTGTTATTTACCCTTCAGCCATTGGAAACAAGGATATCATTTTAAGTTAAATGTTGTGCAAAAGATCTAGAAAGAAAAATGCCCTGAAAATCGATTTTTATAAGTGTGTCTCTAAGCCGAAAGATGTCAATTATAAAAGGACACACTTTCCTTGAAGTCTTATTTTGAGGGCATTTTGTTGCAAACCACTCTGCTATTTCAAATCTTGTTTAATTGAGTACATGGAGTTATGGATCTGGAGAGAGGTCCTACACCTGTGTATGATGGAGCAGATAATTTTGAATGAATCTTAATTTGATAGGTTTAACAGGTATAGATTTCAAAACCCCTTGCAATCCATTCAATGTTCAGAAGGTATCTGAAAAAGTACTTAATAAAATATTGAGATCAAACAGAAGTGGGAGGATTAGCAATTGAAGAGAAACTTGAAGTTGGCAGTAATAAGATTGCACTTTTAGATTGGTAAATAATAAATTCCAAGTCTGTGGTGTCTGGGATTTGGAAGAATATCTCCATTTTGACTTACTGCATTGGTTCCATCAATAATTTTTCATGAGCCATGTGTGCACTGTGAATATCAATGGAAGACCTGATACTGAGCTGAAAATGTGTTGCTGGAAAAGCGCAGCAGGTCAGGCAGCATCCAAGGAGCAGGAAAATCGATGTTTCGGGCATGAGCCCTTCTTCATTTGTCATTAACCATTATGCAGGGGAGATGCAAGACCCAGTTACTCTTACATAGAGAAAAAAAAGACATCTCCAATAATGATAGGTAGGCAAATGTGACATTTGTATCTTTGTATAAATTATCAACATTGTACAAATGTATGATGAATTGCTTTGGGCATTTCTGTAAAGGCCTAGTTGTGACAATAAATTCAGTCTCCAGATTTAACATCCATGTGAAGAAGTGTTTTTGCAGGGAGGGGGTGGAAATGATGCTGTGATCAAAACAAGAATTAAAGAATCACAGGTTATATTAAGACGGTAATATAACAATCATACCTCCCTTTTGATGCTGTTGTGATTAGTCCATGTAGGAAAACCTGAATTTTGTTAGTGAATGTTTTTTAAAACAGTTTCTCTTAAATGATTTCTGCATCTTCATTCCAGGAAATATAGTCTGTGAGGAGAGCAGTAGAAAAGGTGAACATGAACTTTAATCCTTGTGTTTTGATCAGGCCTTTTGAGTTGAGAACAAACTGCCTCCAGATCAGAGGGCATGGGTTTATCACAGAGTCCAGTTGAAATTCTGCATGCTGGCTGAGGGAGATCTAACCTCCAGTTAGCTAAAGAACTCGTGATGATGAGTTGCACTTCTGGGCTAGTCAGGTTGGGGAGAGTGAATTCTTGATACTAAAGTCCACAGTTAATGGAGGTTTAAAAACAATGCTTCTGACTGGAAGTGGCTGTACATGAGTCATTTGTGACCAGTGTAGAGACATGGGAGCCTAAACCACCACCAAATTCCACTTGGGTGTAAAGCAAAACCCTGTCGGAAGCAGGCAGAAGGCCCAAGAAGTTTCAACCATGAACGAATCATTGAAGCTGTACTTGGACAAAATGATTTAATGGTCCAATTTTGCTAAGTATCTGACAGGAGTAATGTGTGTCACGTGGTTGTAGGAGGGAAATTGAAGTCCAATTTACAAAGTAACCAATACTAATTCGTTGTACTTTTCATACCTTCAACATAACTAGAGTTGTTTAGTGTTCATGTTTTTTTAATTTTTTTTTATATTTTGTAAAATAATCTTTATTCTAAATAGGTGAGCCATGTGGCTTCATTCTTTCAATAAATACTTTGGGCTTTTGATTTCCAAAGCCAAAAAAATAAGAAACATTGTGGTCACTGCCAGTTATAACATCGTATAATTCTGGTATCTGCTATTCAAAAACAAAAATGGGCATGCATTGGTATGGAGAGGTCCAGTGCGAAATCTCCAAAGAATATATAAGGGGTGGGGGGGGGGAGAAAAAACTAAGCATTGCTATTTGAAGTAAAGGTTAAAAGGATATCCTCCCTTTTTTTGGAATAAATTATTATTTACCTTTTCACTGCATTTTGATCTTAAAATTCTGAGTCTTTGGTTTTTTTTGTTTTTAATACAGAACGTAACAAGACTTTAAATATCCATCTTGGACCTCCAGAAGAACGGCTCGCACTTCATGTTCTGAGACAGCAGGGACTTGTACCAGAACACACAGAAATGAGGACGTTGTACAGCACCTACCAACCCAACCTTACACAGGTTCAACTTTCATTTTTGAATTGGAAGCTTACCTGTTGTGTATGACCAAGAGTGAGTCTGATCAGGTTAATAAGAGTGGGTTGAGAGAGATTTCATTGGAACAAACTTTTCTTGGCCATTTTAAATTGGGAACATTTTCACTTAATCAGCCTATACCTCTTATTGCAAAAGCAGTGAGATGAGTTGGTGCATTTTCCTCATGTAGTTGTTAAAGCATTGAATGCTTTGTTACGTGAGATTTTTAAGGTTAAGACTCTCACCTGCATTCTGTTCTTCTTTTTCTTTGAATTTCTTCAATATCTCAAAGACTGGCTAAAGCACTGTAAAAGAAGGCCACAAGTAGATCAGGCTAGTATCTGGCTTGAAGATGTTTCTGTGACCACATGGGCAAGACTCATGGTAGCTGCAATATTAATGTGAATGTGTGAGGTAATGCACCGATATCTGGGAACGGCTGCAGGACATTGTTCTAGGGGAAGGGAATCGGCAGAAAGTGGTAGTCAATGTTGCTACCAATGACCTAAGTTAAAAAGAGATGAAATCCTGAAAGTAGAACTCAAGGAGCTAGGAAGGAAATTAAAAAGTTGGGTTTCGAACGCAGTAACCACAAGATTACTCCAAGTGCCATTTTTTACAAGAACAGAAGGATGAATGAACTAAACGTTTGATTAGAGAGCATCCAATTTCAGAGATATTAGGAATGATTCTGGGGAAGGTGGCCCCTGTATAAATTGGATGGGTTATATATTTGCAGGATTGGGATTGATGACAGCTGGTGCTGTTAGGCTGGGTTTAAAGTAACTTGTTGAAGATTGGGGACTGCGGTGTAACCCAAATTGGAAGAAAATGAAGTTGGTAACAGCAAGTAGGTTTCCACACTGTCAGAAAGCTAATCTTTTTAAAAAGACAGGAAGACCAAAGGCTGAACATGGAGTATACTTCAAATGTGGAATGACCTCCAAAATAAAAAGGCACTGGGCACAACGACCAAATGCACACAGTACTTGCAATCAGCTTGTCCTAGAGGGGTAAATGGGTATGATCTGATTGACTGGGAATCCAATATTCAAAGAATATTTAGCTTGAGGGAAGTTGAGACCAGAAGGCAAAGTAAGTGGAAATGCACTTCTAAAAAGGGATAAAATCAGGAAATTTTATAAGGCAGGATCTTGGATAGTGAAACCTGATTAAGTGGAGCTAAGAAGCAACATGGAGCAACAGACGTTGGTTGGAGTTATTTACAGGTCACCAGATAGTGGTAACATAAGGTATTGTAATAAATCAGGAGATGAAGCATGTAGCATGGCCAAAACTAAGATGACTTCACTTTACATGTAGACTGGGTAAACCTATTTAGTATCAAGCTGTGGAGGATGTGTTTTTTGAAGTGTTAAGGACTGTTCTCAAGGGAGCAGTACCTGGTTAGAAGATAGGTTATTTTAGGTCTAGTTTATGGAGTGAAAAAAAGACCAATTAATAGTCATTTTGTAAAAGAGCCTATCGGGATGAGTGACCACAAATATGTTGGGGACCTAGAGACCTGTTAGTCCTGTCAGGAGTTGGCAAAATGCTAGAATTTATTCCTAAGGATGTAATAAATGAACACTTAATGATTTACCTGAGGGTAATCCATTAGAATTGCTAAAAATTATAGTAAATCTAAGGTTGGAAGGTATTTAGAATACAGCAAAGGAGGAACTGATAACTTGGGGGTTGATAAAGAGTCTAATGATGATCCTGAAACCATTGTCAATTTTTGGAAAATCCATCTGGTTCATAAAGGAAAGGAAATTTTGCCATCCTTACCTGGTCTGGCTTACGTGCAAATCCAGACCCTTAACCATTAGGAATGGACAATGCAAGCTAGTCTAGCAGGCGATGCCCACATCCTGTAAGTTAATTTTAAAAATGATCAAGGAAGGAAGAATAGAACGTGGATGCAGTCTGCCAAAAGAAATTGTTAAAGCTTATACAGATAAGTGAAAGGAGAAATTTGGCTCGGACTAATGTGAATATATTACAGGCAGATTCAGAAGAATCAATGGGGAATAGAGAAATGACAGAGAAGCTAAATGATTACATCTGCTTTCACTACGGAAGACCCAAATCTCCCTGAATTAGTGGCTAGTGAGGATTGAGTTCAAGGAGATTAGCACTAGTAAGATTACACTGGAGAAGTTAATGTGGCTGAAAGCTGATTAATCTCCAGGACCTGATCTTCTATCCTCATGTTCTGTAGATTGGAAGCTGGCAAATATCCCCTACTATTTAAGAAGGGAACAAGTGAGAGTGTGCAGGACTTAGAGCTGTTAGCCTTGCGTTGGCCATTGGCAAAATAATAGCATCTATTACCAAAGATGTCATATGAATACTTGGAAAATAATGGTTTCATTGGGCATATTCAGCACTGATTTGCAAGTGGGAAATAGAGTTTGTTGAACTTGTAACATTTAGGAAATTCTACAAAATTGAATAGGAGTTGATGAATATAGTGTTCTCATTTTTTGATAAGGTGTCTAGCTTTAGGAAGCATTGCATTTGCATGGATTAATGATTGGCTAACAGCAGAAAACACTAGGTATAATGGGCCATCCTTGGGTTTGCAGCTTAATGGGGTGCTGCGAGGATCAGGACTTGGATCTGAGCACTTCAAAAATATAAATCAATGATTTGGAGTTGGAGACAAAATATAATATTTCCAAATTTGTGGATGATACAAAGCTAAGCGGGAATGTGTGTTTGTGAAGATGAGATAAAATGGCTTCAGCAAAACTGGGAGAGGCTTAGTGAGTGGATAAGAATCTGGCAGATGGATTATAATATTGAAAAATGGGATCATCCTCTTTAGTAGGAAAATCAAATATACAGAGTATTTCTTGAATGGCAAAATGTTAGAACGCCTCTCCCAAAGGAGGCTAACATGCAGCTGCAGCAGGTTGTTAGGAATGCTCATGGAATGTTAGCCTTAACTCCAAGATTGGAGTGCAGGAGGGCTGAAGTCTAGATTTGGGTGTATCTGAGCTATTCAAAGTCTAGAGGGTATCTTTAGATTAGATTAGATTAGATTATTTACAGTGTGGAAACAGGCCCTTCGGCCCAACAAGTCCACACCGCCCCGCCGAAGCGCAACCCACCCATACCCCTACATTTACCCCTTACCTAACACTACGGGCAATTTAGCATGGCCAATTCACCTGACCTGCACATCTTTTTGGACTGTGGGAGGAAACCGGAGCACCCGGAGAAAACCCACGCAGACACGGGGAGAATGTGCAAACTCCACACAGTCAGTCGCCTGAGTCGGGAATTGAACCCGGATCTCTGGCGCTGTGAGGCAACAGTGCTAACCACCGTGCCGTGCCGTGCCGTATCTGTTGGTTTGCTTATGTCAGGAAAGATGGTATTGCTGCTGAGGGAATGCAATGAAGGTGTAGGAATAAATTACTGCAGATGCTGAAATCTAAACTGAAAACAACAAATACTGGAGATCACAGCAGATGAGACAGCAAGCTAACGTTTCAGGTCTAGATGACTCTCTATAGCTGAAATAAAATGTGGAGGGGACAGCACTTGTGCTAAAGTTTGGTTGGTGGGGGAGGGGGGGGGGGGGGAGGTATGGGGACGTGTATAGAGGGGTAGTGCATGTTGGGTGCCGATGAAGTAAAGGTGATGTTAGTTCAGATTAAGGATCTGAAACAGTCTTTCCAAGTGAAGCAGCATTTCACCTGTACCTCTTCCAGTCTTGTGTACTGTATTCGTTGCACCCAATGTGGCTGACTCTACATTGGAGAAACCAAATGCAGACCAAGTGACTGTTTGCACACAGACTGGAGATATTCCACAAAACAGGATCCCGACCTTCCCGTAACCAATCATTTTAACGCAGCATTCTGCTTGCATGCCCACATCTGTCCTCGGCATGCTGCAGTGTTCCAGTGAATCACAGCACAAACTGGAGGAACAACATCTCATCTTCAGACTCTGCACTTTACAGCCTTCTGGACTTAATAATGAGATCAACACTTGTTTAAATTGTGAACATTTTCTTCCCTTTTCTTTAAGCTTGTTATCATGTTTTGTCAACAACCCCCACCCAACCACCAATCCCAGTTACTGCCCTTTCATGTCTGGCAGGAGGCACACCACTGTTCTGCCATTCTCTCTCCTATTCCAATCAGTTAATCTGAATTAACAACAACTTTTTTTCTTCACCGGCACCCTACACCCACTACTCCCAGCTCTCTTCACTCCCACTCCCACCCCCACCCCCTCCCCGCCCCAAACAAACGATAGCATAAATGCTGTCCCCTCCACACTTCAGTTCTGAAGGTTCATCAAGACTCAACATTAGCTTGCTCTCTCTGTGGATGCTGTCTGACCCCCCTGTGATCTCCAGCATTTATTTTCAGAGTGTTCACCAAACTTGTTCCCAGGGTAATGGGAGTGCCTTGTGAAGAGAGATTGGGGAAAACTGGACCTGTATTTATTAGTGCTTTGAGGAAAGAGTTGATCTCATTGAAAACTACCAAAAGCTTTGAGGGATTGACAGGCTGGGGAATCCAGAATCAGGGGAAATAATTTTTAAAATAACCAGAATACCACTTAGAACTGTGTTTTATTTTTACTCCGATGGTAGAGTATTCCAACGATTTACTAGGACTGTGAAGACTCCAGTATTTTGAGAAGAGAGAGAATTTTGATCAATCACTGGTATAAAGGGTTGTGGGATTTAGTGTGGGTTGTGGGATTAGTGTGGGTCAAAGCATTGAGGTGTTTGATCAGCCGTGAGCATATTAAATGGCAGAACAGGCTTGATGGCCCATATGTCCTAATTTACTTCTCTTGGCCTGAAGCTTGGGGCAAAGGGGTTGGATGGCAGGGATGTCTGTGTTGGTCTAGGTTGCAAAAAGAAAATGAGGCTTGAATTCAGACTGAACTATATTTTGAAGCTTTGGCTTAAGAAGAACAATGCTATAAATCGGAAAAGTAAATGTTTAAATAGCAAACTGTTTTGAATATCCAATGGTTATAAAAATATTTAGTCAGAACTGGCTGAAAACCACACATCATATAAATAACTCAGTTTTGGTTTAATCTAAATTGAACTTTGATCTGTATCTCATTTCATTTGAAGCTGCTGAATTTGAATTACTCAAATCCAGCAAAGCAACAGGAACACATTTCAAACTGATATTGAACCATATTCACAATTTTTTGATGTGGGTTTGCTCTGTGCAATTGATCACATTTTGGGTGAATTTGGTTTCGCTGACCCTGTGCAGTTCTGCAGTATTAGGTATTTAATTGTCAATGATCAATCCCCTATGATGCCCATGAGCATTATTGATTTCTGTCCCTTTTTTAACATAGTTACCTTGCAGTGGAGAAAGTGCAGACTACAGATCGGAGTCAAAGTGTGGTGCTGGAAAAGTGCAACCGGTCAGGCAGCATCTGAGGAGCAGCAGAGTCGACATTTCGGGCATGAGTCATAGAGTCCTAGAGATGTACAGCATGGAAACAGACCCTTCGGTCCAACCCATCCATACCGACCAAATATCCCAACCCAATCTAGTCCCACCTGCCAGCACCTGACCCATATCCCTCCAAATCCTTCCTATTCATATACCAATCCAAATGCCTTTTAAATGCTGCAATTGTACCAACCTCCACCACTTCCTCTGGCAGCTCATTGAGCTCTTCATTAGAGCACATGCTCAAAATGTCGACTATCCTGCTCCTCAGATGCTGCCTGACTTGCTGTGCTTTTCCAGCACCACACGTTTCGACTGATATTCATGTAGTGTGTGCAACACTGAATCGTATAGAACTTGATGTCCAACTGTTGATTGCCTGACCTCCGGGTGAGTCTGGCAAACTACCCACATGAGGTGTGGCAGCACTTCGGCTTTTCATGTTTCTGCTGTTGATCTTCAGCCATGTGAATGTTTTAACTTTTCCACAAAGGTTAACAGATAAGCATTCTAGAATATTTCCCTTCGATTCCTACTGGGTAATAGCTCACCAGCCAAGATGTGGTGGCTAAAGGCACTGATCCAGTGTATATTTCTGACCAATATTCAACTTCAGTTGGGTGGCAAATAGACTCTTTTTGTGTCCTACAAGTTGGTCCTGTTGCTATTTCAGATCTGAGAAACAAGTTGCAGTTTTCAAACACCGTTTGGCAGCGTGACAATGTTAAGATGAGCAGTCAACACCAGACATCCAAGAAAATTTAGATTTGCTGAAAGAAAATATTACCTGAAGCAAATGTAAAACTGCATTATCAGCATTGATTTGCATACTTGGAAGGAAGAGGGAATTGAAGACACAATTATAACTTGAAATTGTATGCAGCACCTTCAGTTTAAAAAAAAATCTTACGATGCTTTGTGTCTGAGGTGTGCACCAAGCAGGGGGTTAAGACCAACAGAAATAAAAACAGAAGTATTCCTTTTTTCTCTTTTTTTAATCCCACTTCCTTTCCCTTTTTTCCCCCATTTCATCCTATCCCTCTTTCTCCCCTTCCCGTTTGATTGCAAAAAGTTGTAGTCCCAGCGCTGATCCCTGTGGAATGTCACCAACCTGAAAGATTCCTCTATCCCCACTCACTGTTTCCTGCTTGTTAGTGTATTCCTGAAAAGAAATAGGCTATTTCAAGCACAGTGTCCTCTGATGTAATGACTTTTTTTATTCTCGTTGAAAATCTTTTTTAGGAAGTTTAAATGCAACACGTCCATGAGTTCTCCTCTATTAACACTGGCTGCGACTTCTCAAAGCATTTTAATAAATTTAGTGGGGCATGATTTCCCTTTCATGAAGCTCTGCTGATTCTGCTTGAATAGATCGATTTTCCCAATATGATGCTATAACTTAATTGATTCCAACATTTTTATAATAACTGTTAGTCTAATTGGCCAATAGTTCCCCGGTTTTTGCTTTCCTGCACTTTTTGAATAGGAGTGTCACATTTAGTAGTTTTCCAATTCTCTGGTACTTCTCCAGAGTCCAAGAAGGTTTGGAAAATTACAACCAAAGCATTCAATCTCTCTATTTACTACTACTACTACTACGGAAATCAGGATACAAGCCATCAGAGCCAAGGCACCTGCCTGCCTTTAGCTCCATTAGGTTGTCTAATATGGTTTCTTTAGTGATGGGGGTGGTACCTAATTACCTATTCTTCAGTTATTAAATATTTGAAGTATCTTCTACCATAAAGACGTTTTTTAAAAAACTTTAACTCTTTATTTTCACCATAATTATCTCCCGAGAATAATTTTCTAAGGGACTTTGACCTCGCTTTCATTTTATATTTAAATCTCTTATTGTCAGTTTTTAATACTCCTCACTAGTTTACCTTTAGTTACATTTTGTAGTCCTCTTATTTTGGATTTTGAATTTATGCTGGTCACCAAAGCTATCAGATTTTTGGCCTTTTTTTTTTCTTTTTCTTCCAACTTGATATTCCCTTTAAGTTCCTTGGTTCTTTGGGATTGGTGAAGACTTTAAACAGACAGGAAAGTAGATGGGTAATGGGTTTTGGGAATGACGTTCCACAAGGCAGGCTGATCTAACTGAAACCTGCTGCCAAATGAGAAAACTAGTCAGGTACTGATACTAATGAAAGCTAGAAAAGATGGTCAAGGTTAGAGTTTGTGAAAGATTGAAGTCATTGAAAGAATTTTAAAATTTAGTTAATAGGAGTTAGTGGGGTTCAAAGACAACAGGGACAATGCAAGAGAGAATATGAGCATTGGAGCAGGTACAAGTTGAGGAATTGTAAAAGGGAAATTCTTGGGAAGCCAGTGAAGAGGTGCTGAAGATTTATTGTAAGGAATGTGTAAATATGAAATTTGGTCACAGTAAAAGTGAGAGGGGCAAAATTTATACTGTTTAAAATTAGGCTTTTTTGTGTGAAGGTGAGTTTTAATGTCTGCTACATGTGCAGTTGAAATGTGGTGAATGAGAGTTGTAGCCAAGAGTGGAGAAATTTCAGAAGTTATTGTTCCTCCAAGCCTTTGGCTGCAGAGGTAAATTTGCGCAATTACTTGTAGATGTTTCCAAGGGAACAGTACTTAACTAAGATGAGAACTGGTGTGGAACTGATGAGAGATTAGAGACTAGAAGGTCAACTGGAAGTGACGATACCCAACTCAATGAAACAGAACAACAATGAAAGAAGTTAACACTGATCTGTTCCCAAATCAAAAGTTGTGCTGAAAGATATCCAATCTTTAATCCAGTTGTACCCCAAGCCTTATGTTTTCTTCTGTCGTACGGAAGCCTTCAGTCCATAAAGTCTGTCAAGAGAAGAGCTGTAAGAACTAATGTGTACTTTGTATGAAGACCAAAGCTTCAGGTTATAATCAAAGTCCTTGGCACACTTCTGTCTTTAAAAGGTAAATAAGGTACTAACTAGAAGATATCTAAAATCTGTAGGGGCAGTTTGATAAATTACTGTAGATAAAGGGAAAACTATATCCAATTATAGTATCAGATTAGTAATCCAGGATTTGCATGGCAAATTATGAATTTGAGTTGAATAATCTTGGCAATGTGGCATTATTGAAAGACATTCAACAAATGCCCTTCATGGAATGGAACAGATAACCAAGAAGTAGCTTGGTCGACGTGTGGTTTGAGTGCTCCAATACATTGTTACTCTTGATGCCCTTGATGGGGCAAATCGGGGTGAAATTCCAGTTTATCAATCTTACCCGCAAAATAATTTTTCAAGAGACAAACATTCAAGAGCAAGATAGTTCCAGTAATTGAGCAGAGAATTTAAGATGCTTAACTGAATGCACTAAACAAATTTTCTGATGTTCACTTTGTGGTATGAATTCTGACCTGTGTCTAACTTTAAATGAAAAGAGAACGAGCATTCTAATATTCACTTTAATACTGACGTAAGTGCTAATCTGAATAGTTAGCGCTCTTTTGTGAGAGGCTGCAAATAACGTTCTTCTTAAATGAAGGGACCTAGGCGTGCAGGCACACAGTTCCTTGAGAGTGGAACTACAGGTAGACAGGATGGTCCATAAGGTGTTTGGCATGCTTGCATTCATTGGTCTGTGCGCGGAGTTTAGGAGTTAGGAGGTCATGTACAGTCATACGGAACACTGGTCAATATTCCAAAGTGGTCTGTGTTCAATTCTGGTCTCCCTGCTATAGCAAGGATGTTGCTAAACTTGAAAGGGTTCCGAAAATTTTACAAGGATGTTGCTAGGTATGGAAAGGTTGAGCTTTTAGGGAGAGGCTGAATAGGCTATGGCTTTTGTCCCCTGGAGCATTGGAGGCTGAGGGGTGACCTTTTATAGATGTCTATAAAATCATGAAGTGCATAGATAGGGTGAATAGCCACGTCTTTTCCCCAAGTTGGGGGAGTCCAAAGCTAGAGGGCATAGGTTTAAGGTGAGAGGGGAAAGATTAAAAAGGGACCTGTGATGCAACTTTTTCATGCAGGGGGTGGTGTGTGTATGGAATAAGCTGCCAGAGGAAGTGGTGAAAGTGGGTACAATTACAATATTTTAAAAGGCATCTGGATAGGTATGAATTGGTAGGGTTTTAAGGGATATGGGCCAAATGCTAACAAATGAGACTAGATTTATTTGGGATATCTGGTTGGCGTTGACGAGTTGGACAGAAGGGTCTGTTTCTCTGCTGCATAATTGTATTATTCTAAATGTCTCTTGATTTTCTTATTAGGGAAAGCTTCAGATGTGGGTTGATGTTTACCCAATGAGTCTCGGGCCCCCTGGACCACCATTCGACATCACTCCCCGAAAACCCAAAAAGTAAGTTAACTGTATCAGTATCAATTTAATCCATATTAAATCCATGTTAAGTCTCGGTGTGACTATTGAGAATACAATGTGTATTGTTTGTTGGCCTATGAAATCCATTTGTTGACAAAAGCTGTTCTTTCCAGCACCTAGTCTCTTTATGCACGGTGTGTTTTGGGTGATGGGGCATGATTTTTTTTCTTTTTGAATTGTTTTCTATTGAGAAGGTGACTAAACAGATGGATGAGGGTCAAGTGGTTGATGTGGTGCACATAGATTTCGGTATGGCATTTTATAAGATTCCCCACAGTAGGCTATAGCAGAAAATAGAGGCATGGGATTGAGGGTAATTTAGTGGTTTGGATCAGAAATAGGCTAGCTGAAAGAAGACAGAGGGTGGTGCTTGGTGGGAAATGTTCATCCTGAAGTTCAGTTACTAATGGTGCACTGCAAGGATCTGGATTGGGGCCACTGCTGTTTGTCGCTTTTATAAGATGACCTGAATGAGGGTTTTCGAAGGATGGGTTAGTAAATTTGCAGATGACACCATGGCCAATACAGTTGTGGATAGTGCCGAAGGATGTTGTAGGTTACAGAGGGACGTAGATAAGCAGGGCTAAGAGGTAGCAAATGGAGTTTAATGCAGAAAAGTGTGAGGTGATTTCACTTTGGAAGGAATAACAGGAATGCAGAGTACTGGGCTAATGGTAAGATTCTTGGTAGTGTAGGTGAACAAAAAGATCTTGGTGTCCATGTACATCCTTGAAAGCTATCACCCAGGTTGATAGGGTTGTTAAGACGACATACGGTGTTTTAGTTTTTTTGGTAGAGGGTTTGAAATTTGGAACCATGAGGTCATGCTGCAGCTGTACAAAACTCTAGTATTGTGTTCAGTTCTGGTCACTGTATTATAGAAAGGATGTGAAAGCTTTGGAAAAGGTTCAGAGGAGACTTACTATGATGTTGCCAGGTGTGGAGGGAAGGTCTTAGGATAAAAGGTTGAGGGACTTGAGGCTGTTCTCATTAGAGAGGAGGTTGTTGAGAGGTGACTTAATTGAGACATATAAGATAATCGGAGGATTAGATAGGGTGGACAGTGAGAGCCTTTTTCCTTGGATGGCGATGGCTAGCACAAGGGGACGTAACTTTAAATTGAGGGGTGATGCATATAGGTCAGATGTCAGGTAGTTTCTTTACTTGGAGTAGTAGGGGTGTGGAGTGCACTACCTGCAACAGTGGTAGACTCACCAACTTTAAGGGCATTTAAATGGTTATTGGATAGGCAAATGGATGAGAATGAAATAGAGTAGGTTAGATGGGCTTCTGACTTGTTTCACAGGTCGGCTCGACGTCAAGGGCTGAAGGGCCTGTAAAGCACTTATGTTCTATTGACAGCATGAAAAGGTGACATTGGCACTGAGAAATATAAACCTATGTTTTGAGTTATGTTGATATAGTTTAAGTGCTATACATGTGTCTTGAAATAAGTACTAAGTCCTTAGCGATGAAATGGATGCCATTAGTGATTTCTGTCTTGTACAACATTTCCAAATGTTTTACAGCCATAAAGTCCGAGAAATGTACAGCAAGGAAGCAGCCCTTCAGTCAATTTGCCCAGACACCCTGTATAAACCTAGTCCCATTTTCCAACATTTGACCCATTTCCCTCTGAACCCTTCCTATTCCTTATAACTATCCAGATGCATTTTAAATGTTGTAATTGTACCACCGTCTGTGTGAAAACGTTGTCCCTTAGGTGCCTTTTTTTAATCTTTCCCCTCTCACCTTAAACCTATGTTTCTAGTTTTGGGACTCCCCCACCCCAAGGAAAAGATCTTGGCAATTAATCCTATCTATGTCCCTCATGGTTTTATAAACCTCTGAGGTCACCCCTCAGCCTCTGAAACTCCAGGGGAAAATCCCAGCTTATTCAGCCTCTCCCTATAGCTCAAACCCTCCAACCCGGGCAACATACATGTAAAGCTTTTCTGAACCCTTTCAAGTCTCGCAACATCGTTCCTTTTGCAAGGAGACCAGAATTGCGCACAGTATTCCAAAAGTGGCCTAACCCATGTCCTGTGCAGCTGCAATATGATCTCCCAACTCCTATACTCCGTGCAATGACCAATAAAGGAAAGCATACCAAACACCACCTTCACTATCCTATCTACCTGGAACTCCACTTTCCAGGAACTGTGAACCTGCACTCCAAGGTCTCTTTGTTCAGCATCCCTCCCAAGGATCTTGCCATGTAAGTGTGTAAGTTCTGCCCTGATTTGCCTTTCCAAAATGCAGCACCTCACATTTATCTAAATTAAACTCCATCTGCCACCACTCAGCCTATTGGCCCATTTGATAAAGATCTCATTGTATTCTGAGGTAAATTTTTTGCTGTCCACTACACCTCCAATTTTGGTGTCACCTGTCCTTTAGCTAATTATGATTAGAGTCACATTTAGTTGATTCCATTACTGCTGAGCAAATGAACCCATTATGCTGAATGTGGTATTTCAAGGAAAATAAAGATTAAATGTTTCCACCCAGTTTAGATGTGCTTTATATAGAGTCAGTTTTTAAGCTGAGTAGCATTTAATAATGTGGGGCAAGTTGTTATGGGCAAATTTCCATGTTGCAACAGAGGCAGGAATTTGGTTTGAGAAACATCAAATTGAAGGCTAGGTCTTGCACTTGGATGGGGCTTTGTTTTAAAATGAACATTTTTACAGTGCATTGCCTGCTCTGCTGGCCCCACCATATCTCAAATTCTAAGAATGGGAGAGAATGGCAGGGGAATGATAAAGATAGGGCTGGCCCATTTCACCCACAGCAGGGGTAGGCCTGTTCCAGTCGAGAAGCTCAGCAGCTTTACCTATGTTGAGGAAGGGAGTGGGGTGGTGCGACCTCTTTGCAAAAGTACTGAGCCTAATGTAGGGTAGCCCCTTAGCCCAAAAGAAGTGTCTTAATTCTCCTTTTACCTATCCCCCATAACCTCTAGCCCCTCATCTGTCTCACTAGGGCCTGCCTGCTCTAGGCAATACCCTGGGTTTGCTGAAGTCTGGCCTCCTTTCTTTTTGGGGCTGTCCATGTCCCTGCAGTGATCATGCTCATAACCCAGCACTGTTGGGCCGACAGAGCTGCCATCTAGTTGTATAAGCCAGAAGATCTCCTGAGGTGGAACCTGCTCCCTGAGGTACCACCAGAAGTTTCTCCCTTTTGTAGCTATCTACTCGGTTTGCACCTTTTACATTGCATTGGGACCTTGTGTTCCAGAAACTGCCAGAGGCACCCGACTTGAGTTTTTCCCATTCCCTCCATGAAAGTCCAAGCGCTAGCCGATGAAGAATGAGTTGATTCTGACCAGCTTGGTATCGCAGCACATTTGTGCTACAAATGGGAAATGGACCAATGCTGCCGTGCAATTAATTATAACTGGTAGAAAAATGGCAAGGTGAATATCCGATCTGAAATGATCTTGGCTTTGACTATGTTGTCTTCTCCTCCATTGTCTTAACTCTCCCAGCTGAGTTAAGAGCCTTGGAGAAAACAGTACAGTAAAACCTGAGTTGAAATTAATTGTATGAACAGTGTGTCAAATTCCGCATTGCTGTTTTGAAGGATTAACATCTGGATGTTTTAAATGGGCTAAGGCATCTTTTGCTGCCTGACCTGCTGCGCTTTTCCAGCAACACATTTTCAGCTCTGATCTCCAGCATCTGCAGACCTCACTTTCTCCTCCCTAATGCATCTTTCAGACTAGTTAAAATGTAAAGTATTCACTGGGTAAAATCGCATGGTAATTGCTAAGATTTTAAATATGAGCTTCCAAATCCTTTTATGCAAATTTTAAACAGCTAGTTGAAGAGAAATTGTCCTGGTCTGGTTCCCATACAACATTCAGCACTTAATGTGGTCACTTCATGTGGTTCATTTCAGGTATTTCCTTCGCTGTGTAATCTGGAACACCAGTGATGTTATTCTGGATGAAACGAGCATTACGGGAGAAGAAATGAGTGATATCTATGTGAAGGGGTAAGTAGGTAAATCTAATATGTTTTGGTACGTAAGGACTTTTAACAGGTGCAAAGCAACATACTTTATTTCTTAAAAGCTAGTCAAGACTTAATGTTTGATTTTATTGCTTCTGTTTACTACATTATTTACTGTGGCTATACTCCGGTCAGATTGGTAGTGCAAGTGAAGTGAAGTTTCATGGGCAGGCCAAATGAGACCCAAGAGACGACGCTGGTGTTTGGGCTATTACTTTTATGAATGGACTGATTGAAAGATTTGTAAATCTTGGAAGGCCCGTGATCTTGCTGACAGTTGCCATACAGTCAGTTCAAAAACACTGCAGGTGGGCAAACAGTCTGAATTTAATTTCCTGTATAGGACTTGCATGTCCTTCAGGTATGTGATTGATGCTACCCAACAAAACATCAAATTGCTCAAAAGAAAATCTTTGCAGTCCAATCTCAAATATTGCACCTGTTTTGGAGCCTTGCTTGCTGAAGTGAAGGATGAGTAAATGTCGTGTTTTACAGGCTTCTGGTTGTGGCACCTTCCTGGCACCTTCCCCTGCCACCGCAGGAATTGCAAAACCTACACCCACACCACCTCCCTCACCTCCATCCAAGGCCCGAAAGGAGCCTTCCACATCCATCAAAGTTTTGTACCTGCACATCCACCAATATCACTTATTATATACATTCCTCCCGATGTGGTCCCCTCTACATTGGGGAGACTGGACGCCTCTTAACAGAGCACTTTAGGGAACATCTCCTGCACCAATCAACCTGCACCAATCAACCACACTGCCCTGTGGCCCAACATTTCAACTCCCCCTCCCACTCTGCCGAGGACATGGAGGTCATGGGCCTCCTTCACTGCCGCTCCCTCACCATCTGAAGCCTGGAGGAAGAACGCCTCATCTTCCGCCTTGGAACACTTCAACCCCAGGGCATCAATGTGGACTTCAACAGTTTCCTCGTTTCCCCTTCCCCCACCTCACCCCAATTCCAAACTTCCAGCTCAGCACTGTCCCCATGACTTGTCCTACCTGCCTATCTTCCTTTCCACCTATCCACTCCACCCTCCTCTCTATCCTATCGCCTTCATCCCACCCCCCCATCCACCCATTCTACTCTTTGCTACCTACCTCCATCACCCTCCCCTGACCTATCGCCTTCATCCCCTCCCCCACTCACCTATTGTACTCTATGCTACTTTCTCCCCACCCCCACCCTCCTCTCGGTTATCTTTCCACCCTTCAGGCACTCTGCCTGTATTCCTGATGAAGGGCTTTTGCCCGAAACATCAATTTTCCTGCTGCTCGGATGCTGTCTGAACTGCTGTGCTTTTCTAGCACCACTCTAATCCAGAATCTGGTTTCCAGCATCTGCAGTCATTTTGTTTTTACCTGTTTGTGGCAGAGCACTAACTTGCCTCGGGAGGGGATTGTAACTTTGGATTTGAGCTCTGATTGCATCCCTTTCTTGTCCAGCACTGTGGGTCAGAATTTCTTTGTTTGTTTAGAAATGGGCATCGCTGACCAGGCCAACATTCGTGGCCCATTGAGTCGCCTTTTGAGAAGGTGATAGAAAACTGGACAAGATCCCAGTCATCTTTGGACTAGATCCCTCAGCCTCTGATGCTCCAGGGAAAACAGCCCTAGCCTATTCAACCTCTCTCCAACCCTGGTAACAGCCTTGTAAATCTTTTCTGAACCCTTCCACATTTCACAACATCAGTCCAATAGGAAGGAGAGCAGAATTGCATGCAGTATTCCAACAGTGGCCAAACCAATGTCCTGTAAAGCCGCAACATGACCTCCCAACTGCTGTACTCGATACGCTGACCAATAAAGGAAAGCATACTAAACGCCGCCTTCACTATCTATCCATCTGCAACTCTACTTTCAAGGAGCTATGAACCTGCACTCCAAGGTCTCTTTGTTCAGCAGCACTCCCTAGGACCTTGCCATGAAGTGTATCAGTCCTGCTAAGATTTGCTTTCCCAAAATGCAGCACCTCACATCAATATAAATTAAACTCCATCTGTCTCTTAGCCCATGGGCCCAACTGATCAAGATCCCTTTTGTAATCTGAGGTAACCTTCTTCACTATTCACTATACCCCCAATTTTGGGGTCATCTGCAAACTTACTAACACTATCTCTTAAGCTCCTATCCAAAATCATTTTTATAAATGATGAAATTTAGTGGATCCAGCACCAATCTTTGTGGCACTCCACTGGTCACAGGCCTCCAGTCTGAAAAACAACCCTCCACCACCACCCTCTGTCCTTTACCTTTGAGCCAGTTCTATATCCAAATGTCTGTGGGTCTGATTCTGAGCTGTTGTGGCCTGTGTGCATTCTAAGATTGGAAAGAGGTGTTACGGTTGCATTTTTACTCCAGGACAAAATACTGCTGTAGCCCAAAGTGTTTTCTAATCGTTTACTAATGTAGCTATATCACTGGGGAATCCATAATCAGGGGGACAGATAGGTTTGGTGGAACGAGAGAAACTCGTGGTTGGTGTGTTGCTTCCCCGGTGCCAGGGTTTGTGATGTCTCTGATCATGTTTTTGGGATCCTTTTAGGGGGAGAGGAATCAGCCCCAGGTTGTGGTCCACGTATGTACCAAACGATATAGGTAGGAAGAGAGATGGGGATTTAAGGCAGAACTTCACGGAGCTAGGGTGGAAGCTTAGCTGGGACAAAGTTGTTATCTCAGTTTGTTGCCTGTCCCATGTACTAGTGAGGCAAGGAATAGGGAGAGAAAGGAGTCGAACACGTGACTAGAGGGATGGTGCAGGAGGGCGGGTTTGGATTCCTGGATAATTGGGGGAGGGGGGGGGTGAAGATTTGCTAATGTTCTCCAGGTGGGATTAAACTAATTCAGCAGGGGGACAGGAACCCAAATTGTAGTAAGAGTATACAGGAGGTTGAGTAGTGAGGTCCAAAATAAGGCTAGTTGTTATGGGGCCTTTATCTTATATTGACTGACTGGGAATACTATAGTTCAAGTACTTCAGATGTGTGCAGGAGGGTTTCCTGACAAACAGGCCAACAAGGGGCGAGGCCACATTAAATTTGGTACTGGATAATGAACCCGGCTAGGTGTTCGGTTTGGAGGTAGGTGAGCACTTTGGTAATAGTGACCACAGTTTGGTTATGTTTACTTTAGTGATCGAAAGGGAGGGGTATAGATTGCTGGGGGAAAAGGCAATTATGATGTGATTAGGCAAGATTTAGAATGCAAGAGGGAAACTGCAGGGGATGGGCACAATTGAAATGTGGAGCTTATTCAAGGAACAGCTACTGTGGGTCCTTGATAAGTATGTACCTGTCAGGCAGGGAGGAAGTTCTCGAGCGAGGGAGCCATGGTTTACTAAGGAAGCTGAATCTCTTGTCAAGAGGAAGAAGGTGGCTTATGTTGGAATGAGAAATGAAGCTCCATTAATTAGGACGCTTGAGAGTTACAGGTTAACCAGGAAAGACCTAAAAGAGTTAAGAGCCAGGCGGGGACATGAGAAATCATTGGCAGATAGGATCAAGGAAACCCTAAGGCTTTCTATAGATATATCTGGAATAAAAGAATGATTTAGAGTAAGAGTAGGTCCAATCAAGCATAGTAGTGGCAAGTTGTATGTGGAGTCAGAGGAGATGGGGGAAGCGCTAAATGAATTTTTTCACCAGTATTCACATTGTCTTTTTCTAATATTGTTGAGAATATTGAGCTACAAGCTACTAGACTAAATGGGATTGAGGTTCACGAGGAGGTGTTGACAATTGGAAGTGTAAAAATAGATAAGTCCCCTGGGCAGAATGGGATTTATCCTAGGATTCCCTGGGCTGTTAGGGAGGAGATTGCCGAGCCTTTGACTTTGCTCTTTGTTGTCATTGTCTTCAGGAATAGTGGCAGATAGCAAATGTTGATTCATTGTTCAAGGAGAGGAATAGAGACAACCATAGAAATTATAGACCCATGAGCCTTACTTCAGTTGTGGGTAAAGTGTTGGAAAGAGATATGAGAGAGGATTTATCATCTAGAAAGGAGTAAGTTGATTAGGGATAGTCAACATGTTTTTGTGAAGGGTAGGTTGTGCCTTACAAATCTTATGGCGTTCTTTTGAGAAGGTGACCAAACAGGTGGATAAGGGTAAAGCCGTTGACATGGTGTATTTGGATTTCAGAAAGGCGTTTGATAAGGTTCCCCATGGTAGGCCATTTTGCAAAATAGAAGCATTGAGCGTGATTTAGCCATTTTGGATAAGAAATTGGCTAGCTGAAAGAAGACGCAAGGTGGTGGTCGATGGGAAATATTCATCCTGGAGTTCAGTACTAGTTGTGTACCACAAGGATCTGTTTGGGGTCCACTTTGTCATTTTTATTAGTGACCTGGATGAGGGCATAGAAGGCTGGGTTAGTAACTATGCAGATGACACTAAAGTCAGTACAGTTGTGGATAGTGCCGAAGGATATTGTAGGTTACAGAGACATAGATAAGCTGCAGAGCTGGGTTGAGGTGGCAAATGGGGTTTAATGTGGAAAAGTGAGAGGCGATTTCACTTTGGAAGGAATAACAGGAATGCAGAGTATTGGGCTAATGGTAAGATTCTTGGTAGTGTAGGTGAGTAGAGGGATCTGTGTCCATGTACGTAGATCCCTGAAAGTTGCTATCCAGGTTGTTAGGATTGTTAAGAAGGGTTACGGGGTGTGTTAGCTTTTATTAGTAGAGGGATTGCATTTCGGAACCATAAGGTCATGCTGCAGCTGTTCAAAACTCTGGTGCGACCGTGTACAATCCTGGTCACCACATGAAAAGAAGGATGTGGAAGCTTTGGAAAAGGTTCAGAGGAGATTTACTAGGATGCTGCCTGGAATGGAGGGAAGGTCTTACAAGGAAAGGTTGAGGGGTTTGAGGCTGTTTTTATTAGAGAGAAGCATGTTGAGAGATGACTTAATCGAGACATACAAGATAGTCAGACGATTAGATAGGGTGGACAGTGAGAGCCTTTTTCTTCTGGTAATGGCAAGCATGAGGGGACATAGCTTTAAATTGAGGGGTTGTTGATACAGGACAGATGTCCGAGGTAGGTTCTTTACTCTGAGTAGCAGGGGGCGTGGAATGCACTGCCTGCAACAATAGTAGACTCACCAACTTTAAGGGCATTTAAATGGTCATTGGATACGCATGCAAGTGAGAATTGAATAGTGTCGGTTAGATGGGCTTCAGATTGGTTTCACAGGTCAGTGCAACGTCGAGGGCCGAAGGGTCTGTACTGCGCTGAATGTTCTATGGTCTGTCTGTGACCGTATTCTATTACAACAGCAATGACATTTGATAGAAGTGTGAAAATTAAGTGCAGGGTAGGTCATATCCCTTTTTTTGAGCTATTTAATCAAATCATGATCATCGACCTTGACTCCACTTTCCCACCTTGTTCCCAGATCACTGAACTGCACCTTCTCCTCTGTTTTGTTTTTATTATTTCCCTTAATTAACTTGAGAATTTTTCTTTAAGTATCCTGACCTTGAAAATGCTCAAACTGAATATTTGTATACATCTGGGTAGGGAATTGCAAAGACACCCGATCCTCTCAATTTTAAAAAAAGTGATTTTTAAAATTCCATTTCATGAGGATGTGAAAAGTGCTTTATGAATGCAGTGTTTCTTTTTGCTGATGGGGTACTGTGCAGACAAAGGAAGTTTCTGGACTGACAACCTCATTGCTGCTACAACAGGATAATACTGTATGACTGAAGTGATCTGCTACCTGCAAAAGAATCTTGCTTTTCACCCAAATTCCTTCATTTTCTTAGTTTGACCCAAGAGTGTTGCTTCTGGATGTCACAATCCAAATAATTTTACAATCTTCTAATGCATTAACAATAGAGCATGGTCATGACTCAAGGCGATTTCATGATCATTACCTGCTATAATTTTTGACTTTGTTAGAAGTTTACACAAAGGAACTGGGTGACCATAAACTGAGCAGGAACATCTGGTCAGATGTTCCCCATCCAAATGGTCAAGCTATAGAGATCCACTAAAATGCTAACTTCCAAGCTCCTGATTTCACAGAGGTGTCATTTAGACATAACATTATGTAATTCTCCACCTCTGCAAAAATACAACTGTTGTATGTATGCACAGGAATGTTTATATATCGCAAACACTTCAGAAGATAAACTTATTGTGCAGTCTTTGTCTTCCGTTTGCACAAAAAGTGCACAATCTTTAAAAGTAACTGACTTAGAACTGGAAAATGCTAAGGCTGTTGTAAGAACATAGATGCAAGGATGAGTCTCATGGCCTCTCAGCCAGGCTTTCGTCTTGAATATGATAATCATCTGCACCAACTGCACTTTTTCCCAAATACGTCTGTGTGGCATTACACTTCTCTACTCTGACCTCCAGCATCTGCAGTCCTCGCTTTCTCTCAGTCTCTGGTTCCCTGAGAGACTAAGTATACTCAATGATGGAGCATGCATAACTCTAAAGATAGGGAATTCTAAAGGTTTAGAACCATTCTAAAGGAATTCTAAAGGTTTAGAACCATGTTGAAATTTCTCCCCCAATCATAGTCCTAAATGATCATTCCTTGATTCTGAAGCTGATGTTTGAGGTTCCCTACCAAGTGAACTCATTTTTGGTGCCTACCCCATCAAGCCCTTTTTTAGAACTTTCAGTGGTCTGACCAGCTTACCCCTCACCCTACTCGACCTAAGGAATATAGGTTACTGGGTGGGCAAAGATCTGGCAAATGGAGTACAGTGTGAGGAAGTGTGGAAAAGTCCATTTTTTGATAGAAAAAAGAAGTCCATTTTCTAAATGATCGTTTGCAGAACTCCCAGATGCTGTGACATCTGGGTGTCCTCGTGCATAAATCACAAAATCTTAGTATGCAGGTACAGAAAGTACAGAGGAAACTCAATTATCCAAAGGACATGGGCGGGCAGTATTTTGGTTAATCGAATGCCGGATAACACAGTTTAGCTGAACATTGGGACGTTGTGATCTTGCCGGATAATCCGATATTCAGATAATCTAATGTCGGATTATCGAGATCCCTCTATAATCAGGAAAGCTAACAATGTTATGTTATATTGCGAGATGGATTGAATGCAACCACATGGAGGTTATGCTTCAGTTATGCAGGGTCTTGGTGACTCTGCATCTGGACAATTGCTCACTTTACTAAAGCATGTTAATGCGTTGGAAGCAGTTCAGAGGATTTACTAGAATAATATTTGGAATGTGGGGCTTGCCTTATGAGGAACTGCTAAGTCTGCATCCTGTGGAGTTCAGAAAAGATAAATGTCTTAATTGAACCATTAAGATCCTGAGGGGACTTGACCAGGTTGATATTAATAGAATGCTACTGCATTATTGGGGGTATACAAGCATGTAGAGTTGAGGTTAAAATCCAATCACCATGATCTTATTGAATGGTGAAGCAGGCTTAGTCGGCCAAATGGCCTATTGTTTCTTGCTCACATCTTTGTAGTTTCTCAAAGACCACCTTATCTTTCCCGGAGCCAATTTAGTCAGTTTTTCTCTGTGACCTCCAAGTACAAGACTATGGAGACCAATCCACTGCAGAATACTCTAGGTAATGTCTGCCAAAGCCTTATAAAATGTCTTTGTTTTTGTGCTTCGATCCTTTTGCATTAGTAGTCAATATGCTCCGTTTTCTGATTGCTTGGTGTACTTGCATGCTAGCTTTGTGTGAATACACAAGTTTTCGTGGATTTCCACGTTTTAAACTTCTTAATGCTTTTAAAAACAAAGCTATTTTTCTTTCCTGGCACCAAACAACTGAATAGCCTCTCACTTCCTCACATTAAACTCCATCTACTACCTTGTTGCCCATTCACTTGACTGACTTGTATCTTTGCAGCCTCTGTGTCCTCACCATTTACATTCCTGCTAGCTTTGTATAATCAGTAAACATTAATTTATTACTCCTGGTCTCTTTGTCTAAGTCATTAATCTAGATTATAAATAGCTAAAAACCCCAGCACTGATCCTTGTCACACTCCACTAGTTACAGCCTGCTAAATTGAAAATTCCACATTTATGCGTACTTTTTGTATTCTGTCCATTAGCCTATGTCATGCTAACATTTTACCTGTTCCATATGCCCTTGATATGAAGTTTTTAATGTGACAACTTAGTGAATGCCTTTTAGAAATACTAGTTTGAAGTCTACTGGCTCCTGCTGCTTTTGTATATTCTCTAATATATCCATGAACATCAAGCAATAGGAAGGAAGTCCATGGCCCAATCTTGAGAAATGGGAAGTTACTGAAAAGGAGTTGGTATAGCAAGGTACCTGAATGTCGCTGAACAGAAATCTTTCGATGTGTAATTTTGAATAATTGTTTTCTAGCATGAAGTATCTTGAGTAAAAATGCAGCAAGTTGTGGTTTAGTATTTATGGTGTACTAAAAATCTAATTGCAGGGCACAGTAATGGGATTCTCCTTGCATTGATTTTGTCCCCCACCCACTGCCCAGATTGAATCGGAATTGCATTTGTCACAGTCTATTCATAGTTCAGTTTGTCTATTTCCTCTCCTTTCTTCAGTGGAATGTAGGTTCTATTGTATTTGATTTGAGGAGGGGCTCCCCTCTACTCTGCAGAATGCACTTAAGTTTACCCTTGGTATGAATACCATAAGAGCCTATTACTAAACAAAGGTTGGCAAAGTTTATATTTCATGGTAATTTACGAGTGATGAACGAGCTATTCTCTCACCCCCAGTCAGGTGAAGGTCATTCCTAACTGTCTATGGCAGCTTCTGAGTTCCCTTCACAAAGTTAGTGCTGAATTGTCTGTAGGCCTGCAATCTAGCATGTGGTGGCTGAAAGACTTTTTAAGCAAGCGAATCAAATGAGCACAATTAAATTGTGAAATTTGACCTTGTGCTCCTATGATGCATTTGCCATCTCCCACGAGCTTACCTACAACATGATCATTAACAAACTAGAATTCATCCGTGTGATAAAGATACTGATATTTAATCAGCACCAACCTTCCACTTAGCTAGAATCTAGCCACAAAATCCTCCATCTTTCACAAAAGCATAGAAGCAGTCTTTTTACAAGACTAAAATACCTTTACCTGCTGAACATTTGCAGCATTTTCTGTTTTCACTTTTTTTTTTGTGTTCACATTTTGGGCAGAGTATCGAATCTTCAGTGTTATAATTTTTATTTTGAATACCTTTACTTAAAAATTCTGCAAACAGCCCATTCTGTTTTCTGGTTTGAAGTCTCTTGGGTTCTAATCTTTTTTTAAAAAAAATCTTTGTAGCTTGTAGAGTTACTATTCCCTGAAGCCTTTTCAAAATCCTGAAAGATTTTGCTAAGCAAATGTTATTTTTTGGGGGGCACCAGTATGGTAAATTGTGTCTCATAACTGACAAATTGGTTCGAGGCAGCTTGTCTTGGAGGATTTGGTTCCACCGGGTTACTGTAGCTGTGGGTCTTGGCATTAGTAAGATGTCAATGTGTGTGTTTTCATTTCTTTGAAAACCTAAATGAGTAATTTCCTTGATAACACACAATGTGAAAGGCACGTGCACCACATATTTATCATTCCCAATCGAGTTATGCTCTGTACTGTTTTGCATAGCTGGAGCCAAGGCCACATCACAGGATGACACGCAGCTCGCCTTTAAACAAACACAGAAAGTCGTGACCCATTTGTTTTGATTTTTCCACTAAGTTCCTGGCAAAGAGGAATGCTGCTGCGGTCATGAGAAGACGGGAGCAGATACACAAACGCTCTTTTTAGAAAGGTCTGTTTTGGAAAATGTGGGCAGATTTACTAAGCATATGGACGGGAAGTTGTGAAATCCCATCAAATCTGTGCAGGGGACTTGAGCGCAGCTATTTGTACCCTCCATCGCGCGCTCTAACTCTGCGTGACCCCCTTTCCTGAGAGAAAAGACAATGTGTTGACAAATAATTTTAGTTCACCTATATGCTCCGAAAGGTTCATCAGCCCCGAGGGACTTGAGCAACTTTTCCCTTTTTGGCTATATTTGTGTAATAGCCTGCTGTGAAATGGCAAAGTTCACGGTTCATCTGAACTTTTGAACTCCTATTTGTATTTCTCGCAGCACAACCATCTAAATCAACCCGAGCGCTGAGTTTTTTTTAATGTCGGCAGCATGCGTACAGGACCTTGTCTGGGTCAGTTGGCAGGGGAAGATGTTCTTTTATTTACTTTTTTAGTGTAAGCCATCAGTTTAGTAACGAGCAGGGATTGGAGGTAAGTGAAAGGAGTACCTTGAGAAAGCTGATATTGTGTTGGTTCATCAGTTCACTGAACTCTGTTTGACCCTCTTTCCCCCCCCCCCCCCCCCCACTCGAATTGGAGGCTACCCCAGGCCAAGTCACAGCAGCATTGACAGTCAAAGCTTCCTATCCAGTTTCGCATGCTCCGGGGCTGGGAGTTTACTGGAGCAAGCCACAGTTTGCAGGTTACACTTAACTCAATAACACCATTTGTAAATACTTCGAAGGTTTATTTATCTGCTGGGGAATGGGTCAAAGGAATGCGGCTTACTTTCATGAATTTGATCATTCTGAAAATACCAACTATTTGATTTAATTGCTAAGGAGTAAAGTTGTCTCCAAACCCTTTTAGCATTAGAAATAAAGTATTTTAATCAGTAATTGTGACATTGAATTTCCATTGAACTTGTCTTATTGCACACACCACTTGAGCGTGTTACAAACTAAATACATTTAAGTAAGCATTGATCACCTTTGGTAAAGTTTTTACTTAAACTGCTCCCACTGCCCCATTCATAAAACAACTCTAAATGATACTTAGAGTCATAGAGATGTAAAGCATGGAAACCGACCCTTCGGTCCAACCCGTCCATGCCGACCAGATATCCCAACCCAATCTAATCCCACCTGCCACACATACCACCCTCTGTGTGGAAGACGTTGCCCCTTAGGTCTCTCATATCTTTCCCCTCTCACCCTAAACCTGTGCCCTCTAGTTCTGGATTCCCCAACCCCAGGGAAAAGACTTTGCCTATTTATCCTATCCATGCCCTTCATAATTTTGTAAACCTCTATAAGGTCACCCCTCAGCCTCCGCTCCAGGCAAAACAGCCCCAGCCTGTTCTGCCTCTCCTGTAGCTCAGATCCTCCAACCCTGGCAACATCCTTGTAAAGCTTTTCTGAACCCTTTCAAGTTTGACCAACATCTTTCTGATAGGAAGGAGACCAGAATTTCACGCAATGTACCAACAGTGGCCTAACCAATGTCCTGTACAGCCGCAACATGACCTGTACTCAATACTCTGACCAATAAAGGAAAGCATACCAAACGCTTTCTTCACTATCCTATCTACCTGCGACTCCACTTTCAAGGAGCTATGAACCTGCATTCCAAGGTCTCTTTGTTCAGCAACACTCCCTAGGAACTTACCATTAAGTGTACCAGTCCTGCAAAGATTTGCTTTCCCAAAATGCAGCACCTCGCAGTTATCTGAGTTAAACTCCATCTGCCACTTCTGTTGTAATCTGAGGTAACCCTCTTCGCTGTCCACTACACCTCC
>NC_057731.1:16133102-16157812 GCF_004010195.1 Chiloscyllium plagiosum
GTCTCTCCAACCAATCCACTCGATCTGATAAGATTCGCATCCAACAGCATTTATGGCAGATATAATCCGCAGTAACCCTGAAACTCTCTTTAAATTCCCACATCTGACAAGAAGTACATATCACTGCAAAGGCCATTTTTGCTCCTTCACAATCTACAGATCCAGAAAATAACACCGTCTTATTCCTCTACAACACTGCCCCAGGTTAAATTAATAGCTATGGCTTATATTTTAAGTTTAATCAAGAGACTTATCTCCAAAAACATATAATCAAGAAAGAACCCACTGTACTCACTAATACAGCCTCTCTCTTGCATAGACTTAAAAAAAAAATTAACTTATCTGATTCTGTGCTGTGAACTTCGCCCAACAGTTCCTCCAAGATTAATTGTGAATTTCACTGTTTGTTAATTTTCCCAGATGCACTCCGATGTCCAGCGATACATGAATTCAAACAGCAAAGGCGGTAACTGTGCAGGTTCTCTCTTTCTCTCTCTTTCCTGCACTGTCCTCACCATGTGCTTCCTTTGTCTGCCCTTCTCCCTTTTAAACTTGTTGTTTTGCCTTTTTTCCCCAAATTTCCAAAACAATGCAACAGCATATAAAACAGTAATTGCTGCTCCTGGAATTCGAGGAAATCACCTCCAACACCTAAAATACCTCAAAAAGGAGCAACTCTTACAGCCAGAAACTCTTTCTGTCCTCCATCTTGGATTACCCAGAATCCATCCTTGAAGTAGGAAGAAATTTTAACATTGAACACAAAGCAAGTCGGCATACAGAGAAACAGTCAAGGATTGTAGACAAAATTTATGGTCAGGTGTCAAGTCAACACCTACTATCCAACGTAACTAGAAGCCCCATCAGGTTAGAAACATAACACTCTAAATAGATTCTGCTAAGTTTCTCCACCATTTTCTTAACTCAAAAGGAACTAGTGACCTTGATATTGCTTGACGATACCTTGAAGGTCAAAGACTGAAAATCAAGTTTATAACCTACAGAAATGGACAGTCTGTGCGCAGTTAGTAAAGAAAATATATTCATATTGTTGCTTTAATCATGCTTAAGATGCCGCCTTATCTTTCTGTCTGGAGATCAACCTGAATTTCAGCTGCCTGGAGTTTGAATTCAGGAGGCTCTCTTTCACTACCAATTGTGTTTGTTACAGTAGATGCAGTGACCTAGTGGTATTATCATAAGACTGTTAATCCAGAGATCCAGGTAATGTTCTGGGGTCCTGAATTCAAACCCTGCCATGTCAGAGAGCAGCATTTGAATTAAATAAAAATCTGGAATCGAGAGTCTAATGTGGATTATCAGGGAAACCCATCTGGTTCACTAACATCTGTTGTCCTTACCTGCTGTGGCCTACCAGTGATCCAAACCCACAACAATGTGGTTAACACTTAGGATTAGGTTGTACAATAAAGGCCAGTGTTATCCACATCCTGTGAAGAAATCCTTTTTTTAAAAAAAACTCCCCTGAATGAGGGATTATGCTAGCGAACAGAAAACGACAACTTGAACGTATCAATATCAGTCTATGTAATTGCGTAAATGATGGCTTAAAATAATGTAACAGAAGTCACGACAACTTGAGGGGCACAGGTATTATATATGTAAAGGATTCCTTTAAACTATTGACAGTATTACTGATAATTCAAACACTGGAGCAGTGTTGTAAAACAGCCTGATGTTTCCACTCCGTGTAACTGTGCAGTGGCCCGCTGACTGGGATTGATGTTGGTCTGCACACTTATGGGTGGAAAGGGAAAATATCAGACTGTATTGTCGTGTTATTCTTAATCGGTCAATATGGGCAAATGGAGAAAACTTGTATACAACTTGAGGAGGAGGAATATGGAAACATGCTTTAGGGATTAGAGTCCCAGATAATTAGCCAAAGCAGGAAATAAATAGCAAGGTCAGTCAATTAAAAAGGGTTTGGGGAATAGCGAAGAAAATTCCCATGGTGATTTAAGGATGCATCTGTTTTCGAATGCCGATTTGTTGCTGTTTGTTATTTGGCCCACTATCAGTTTCTAATGCAATGTTAGAAGTCCAGAGTTATGTTAATCAAGAATTGAATTTTTGTATTGGTAAACTTGACAGCAGTAAGAGGAAGTAATTTTGATAAATAGTTTTAGATGTAGCATAAATGTTTATCTTCATCTTGCACTGGTTCAATGAAAGTTCAGAAGGAAACAAAGTAGAATTTGGAAGCATTTTAAAATGTCACTTTTGGGATGTGAGATGTTGCAGAATTGTCTATCACTGGTCCCCTGTTGTGATATTCTGATATCTTGCAAAACTTCCTCTGATCTGCTCTAAATGCCACAATATTTTAGCTCATTTGGTTGAAAGTCTGTCTAATGGAAACCAGCAGAATTAACTCTTTAGTAGTTATAACCATTCAATTGTCATCTGAAAGCGGTTACTTTTTGGAAGGAATTTCCTTGTAGAATCCTCAGAACAGGAGTGGGTCCCTCTCGTTCCATGTCTTTCCAAAATTCAACTTGATGATTGTTAATCTAGAATTCCATCGAGCTGATAATCAAGCTAATGTTTCTGAAGGGGTTAATGTTGGTTACATTGGCTCGACATGTCAATTGATGACATGGTGGAGATGAGTGGAGAGAACAGATGTATCTGTACCAACTCCATAAGCTGTGTGTAATTATGGCCGACCAAATGTAGTTGTACTTATTGCTATTATGCAACAAACCTCCTTTTTGTTATCGAAGAGCAATGTTTCTTTATATACCATACTGTAGTATATCCTCTACCGCTAATCACTAAATAGACTGGAGACCGTGGACTACATCAAACAAGTTGGTACATGCTCCTTACTTGATTCTCACTGCCAAAATTCTTGCGTAGTGAAAAGCTAGCAAAATCTAGTTTGAATTTTTCCAGTTGTCCCAGCTGCAAGATGTTATAGAAGAAAGTTTGATTTCTGACAGTTTGTGTTAAATACTTCCTTATTATCTTTCTTGAAAATAACAGTGCTATTTGTGGGATTACTTGTCCCCACTCCAGTGATTTTTATTTCAATTTTTCTGATCAAGTCCTTTTGTTTTAAACACCTAAGTTTGATTGTACATTAATTTTGTATTGCAAGCCTAATCCACATTTTCTAGCTGGCTCTCAGTATCATTCTGATGAATATGTACTATCTGTTGCTGCAAGAAGACATATTTTTGCTGCACCAATTAAGTTCTGTATGACCAAATGACTGAATCTGTTGTGAAGTGCATACCCACAAATAAATATGGTCTGACCAGAACTTTGTACACCTGTATGTGTTCACGTGTCTACTTCCTCCTCTTGTTGCATTCCTTTGGAGATGAAGGCCAAATTCCGTTAGCCTTTCTATGTATTTTTGCATCTAGCCACTATTTATTGATTTATGTACTTCAAGCTGCCAAGTCTTTGATTCCCCTCAGTTCTTGCCATTTTTAGAATTTTGCATACTGACAATGTTATTTGCCGTTTATCAGCTCAAACTTCAGTGTTGTGCAGGTTTGCTGGACTGCTAGGACTGAAAATGGTGCTAAGTACTGTACTCAACAAATAGCTGCACTTCTGAATTTCAGGAGGAAGAATTGTTAAATTAGGATGATGCTGAAGAACTCTTTCAATGGTGTCCTTGGGCCAAGATGATTGGCCTTCGACTACCACAGTCCCCTTCCATTCAGTGCCTTCCCACTTAATTCCCACTAGTCGCGATGCTAGTCAGGCTTCTTGATACCACTCAGTCAAATGCTGCCTTGATGTTAAGGATGGCCCTATTGCCTCACCTCTGCTCTTTGGACCAAGTTTGGAGCCCAGCGATGCAGACTCTACCAATTCTGTGTTGGTAAGCAGGTACGCATGAGCAAGTGCTGCTTGATGGCACTCTTGATGACTCCTTCCTTGCTGGTTGAAAGTAAACTTATGAGGTGATTGGAGTGTCTACTTCTTGTGAACAGGGCATATGTTAGCTATTTTTCGCATTTGTTGAGTAGATGCCAGTATGTGTCTGTGCAAACATTTTTCAGCTATGTTTTGATTGACGGAGCCAGACCATTCACAGGACATTCTGCCACTTTTGTGGTTTGTGAGCATGCAAAGTCACTGGAAAATTACTGACCAATAAATCTGCCAATGTCACCAGTTTTTTTTTAAAAGAAATAAAGGAATACTTTTGTCTCAAAAAAATCCAGTATTTTTGAGGTTAACTTGAAGGCAAAAATTGTGGCCTGTAGCAACTCAAATCTGTAGGTAATTGTGAGTGTGTAGTGTTAGTGCAGCCAGATAGAGCTGCAATGAAAATTGATGAGTGGTATTACATCTACTCATTTGTGACATGTAAGATAAATTGGCGTGTCGGTCTTAATTTATTATTATCGTTCATCTATGAAGCAAGTTCTGGAAAGATGTTATCACTGAAGCTTGAAGGGACTTTAAATAAAAATCTCATCTTAACCATTGTTTTGTTAATGACCTGAATTGTTGCACATATTTTTGATTAGCTGAGGTGAAAATGAGCTTGATATTTTCAGTCTTGTACGTTGGCTCAGGGTTGAAACTGAACATATACAGATGCCTAATAAAGATAGAGACCTGCTTTTCCAAGATTCTTTGGTTCTTTTGGGCGCCATATATATTGATTTCTCCACCACCTTATTTTGCAAAAACTGCAGTTCCAATGTAATGTCATGGAAGCTTGACTAAAACCTTTTTAAATTCATTAATATGGTTGCAATTTGATCTACTTAATGTATGTTGAACTTAAATTTGCAGTTCTCCATTGGCTATATAACTTTCTAAACTTCAGGTCTTCCATGAGTAATTCAGAATTCAATCTCTGGCACTGCTGTATATAATGTTTTTAGGGTTATATTTGCATAACAGTTTTCCCCTCTGATAGTCCTAGCAGCATCGTTATGTTAAGGGTCATATGGAGGTCTTTGTCTTGAATAGTCCCGTTTACATGGTTAGAAAATAAGTTTGCACACTCCAGTGTTTCCTGCTAGTCAAGAGTGTAATTTTTAATAACAAAATACTGCAGGTACTGGTGAAATTGAAAGAGCAGAATGCTGGAAACTCTTAGAAGGTCACAACATCTATGGGGAGAGAGAATTGATGATTCAGACCAATAATCTTTCTTCAGAACTCCTCAGAAATGTTTGTTTCTCTACAAAAGTAAGACCTGCTGAATATTTTCTTTAATTTGTATAATCCCGAATAGTGCAGCTGAGGTTCATTGATCATTGTCTTTACAACCTTCATTCGTTTCCAACATTGAAGACAGTCAACACCTCAGTCAACTGCTTTCTTGATTTTGTGGAAGAGAGTTTGCATCTATTAGCATTCGCAATGTCATGAGTACTGATTACTGAAGAAGCACTGCAACCAATCTAATTTCCTGTATAGCAATTAGCATTAGAATCGTTTAATGAGGTAACCCTGATCATTGTCACTTTGAAAAATGAAGTATCATAAGGCGGTAATCAATGAACAGTAGGACATTGGGGAGCTCAGAGATCTTATTGTGCTTGTCCACAGATCCCTGAAGGTGGCCAGGCAAATTGATATGGTTAAGTAGGCATACCTGACATTTTGTCTTAATCAGTCAAGGCCTAGATTTTAAGAAGAGGGAAGTTTTCTGTTTGGGCTGTGCTGAACTTTGGGGCACTGTGTAGTTCTGGTCACCACACTTTTTGGAAGGATGTGTTTGCACTGGAGGGGGTGTAGAGGAATCTAACCAGGATTTTGCTTTGGGTGGGGTGCTTTAGGCCGAATAAACTTGGGTTGTTTCCTTGGAGCAGGGAAGGTTGAGAGAGACCCAATTTGAGTTGTACAAGAATGAGGGGCATGGACAGGGTGGATAGGAAGCAGCTATTCTCATTATTTCAAGGGTAAATAACAAGGCAGCACATTTTTTTTTTAGAAGTGAAAGACAGGAGCTTTAGAGGGGAAGTTGGTGGGAATTTGGAATGCAGTGCCTAAGGGTAGAGATACGAAACCTCAACCTTTTTAAAAAGTACTTGGATGGGCACTTCAAGGCTATGGGCCAAGTGCTGGAAAATGGGACTGGTGTAGTTTTGGTAGTATAACCTCAATGGGCCAAAGGGTCTGTTTTATACTGCATAATTCTATAATATGCTTAGTTGCATTCTCTGAGCAAGAACAACTCCTGTTTCATCTGACTCTCCTGTATTATGCACCATTTGTCAATCAGTCTCTTACTTTGGGAAGATGGCTGTTGGTTGTCTTGAGTTTAGGAGCGTGGGGCCAAGGGGAATGGCAACTGATATCACCTGAATCTCCAGCAAAATCCCATTAAGCTTCTCTGCATGTTCAACCCAATGAACCTGACCAACTATGATTTGTCAATCTGTGTAAAATAGCAAAAACAAGCCATAATTTTGATAAACTAGTACAAAACTGAATTGATCCTGATGCACCAAGGAACAAATGAGATGTCAACTTAAAACTGGTAATTTTGATACACACTAAAATTGATGCATTATTTCCAAAAACACAATTACCTAACCAGATGCATGTTTTCACTTAAGTAATCCTACAAAATTGAAGTTGTACAACCCTTGACTGCAAAAGGCACACCTAAATGCAATTGTCCATTACAAAGAAATGTTCCAAGAAGGAATTCGAGGAACCTAGTGTAATTCTAGACGTTCAGATAGCACAGAAATAATGAATCCATTGTGCTTTTTAAATTCTGCTCGATTTACTTGCTGTCTTAGAATTGTGTTCTTAGCCACCGCTTGGATTACGTTCAATAGCTGTCACTTGTGCACATCTCTTGTTGTTAGTGTCCAAGAAAGCACTGCTGTCATGTGATACAGTAGACTGACTTTCTTTGGAATTAATTGAAGGGAGTTAGTTTGGTAATGGAGTTTTTAGGCATTCCCAGTTGCACAAGTCAATGTGTCAAATGGACCTCAAAGTGCCAACGACGTTATGTTTTCTATGCAACCTCTGGCCCTCAATTAGAGAATTTCACTTGCAAGCATCGTGTGATAGCCTTAAACCTACACTTTGAACCAATTGTTCAGACTTGTGAAGTATTCAGGATTGTAATGCAACTGGTCTACTTATTTGTGTAATTGTCATCTCAAGGGTATGAACTCATCAGAAATACAACAGCAGTAGTGTTGACAAATTGAGTATAATTTATTGATGGTTCCTATTGCATTGGAATTAATGTACTACAGCTACGCTGTTGGTCTAACTCCTTTTGTGTAGGTAATTTAACAGGAGGGTGAAAAGGTTAGCAGCTCAGTACTGGGAAATGTATCACATTTAATCATTTAAACTCCATGTTAAACTAGGATTTTGATAGCACTTTGTGATGATTGGCAATCACGTTAATTTGCACAGATCTTCTTAATTGGAATTATTTACAGGTATTATATAAAATGACTCTGCAATCCAGTAAGTTAACTTTAAAGAAAGTGTTTACTATTTAGGATTTATTTTCCCCTTAAACAACAACAATTTTTTATTTTGTCATTGAGAAGCAATTGTTCATTCCTCTGTTTTCTTTCCCATTCCACTGTCCTCCTCTCCCCCCGCCCCACTGCCCAACCGCCTGCACCCCATCCCAAAAAAAATGATTAATCCAAAAGGTAATAAGTAATGCTTCAGAAGTACAGTTCCACGAGTATCCGCAGCATTCCAACACTGCACCCATGACTATCTATGAAGGAATGGATGGTCAATGTTGGCATTCTTTTCAACAAAGGTGTGTATTGCAGTGTGGAAATGTCTTGTATTAACCTCCGTGTTCTTGTACATGTACATAATCTTTTATGCAAAATTCCAAAATCTGAAATTCTTCTCGTGAAGCATCATTTTGGTGTGCAAACAGGTGACCCAACTCCACGCCCATTCGAATCACATCACTCCGATGTGACATGATGACGTGTCCCAGCACTGGCACACATCAGTTGTGTGTAAACATTCATACTATTCACCGGTGCATCTGCTGTTAGGTAATACTTTTGACTTTACTGTGAAAATGTCATTTACTCTAAAATCTGAAAATTTCCAAAAAAGCAAGCAAAGGATTTTGGATAAAGGATTGTGTACCTTTCCTACTTTTAGCAGAGATTATTGGAGAGGTGATCAGGAAAAGGAGCCTTACACTTGCTCTTTTCTTTGCTCCTTTTCTTGGCCTGTGGACACTGAGGAGAAAGTGAGGACTGCAGATGCTGGAGAATGAGTCAAAAGGTGTGGCGCTGGGAAAGCATGGCCGGTCATTACTGATGAAGAGCTTATGCTCGAAACTTCGATTCTCCTGCTCCTGAGATGCTGCCTGACAGGCTGTGCTTTTCCAGCACTGCACGTTTTGACTGAGGATACGGAGATCAATTATAGTATCACCTACACTTGTCTCGACAGTCCAATGAGTCAGACTGCTTGGGAGTTATGTAGTTACCCAAAAAGCAATTTGATTCTACCTTCCCCACCACCACCACCCCACCCCCCCCCCCCCCCCCACCCCAAATCTTTAAAACAATGTTTTGTTCTGCTTGATCTAAGATTGTTGAAAAGCCCTCAAAGGTTAACCTTGATAGGTTAACCAAAAGCCCAGGGTTTAATGGGCATCAGAAGTGCAAGAATCCATTTATTTTCCACTGACCATTTGGTCAAGGGAACCAAGTGAAGGTGACTAACATTTGATAACTTGTTTTTTGTTCTAACAAGAAAGAGGATATTTTGTGAACAGCAAGTTAACTTTATACACCAAGGAAGGAAGAATTTGCCATGAAAACATACCCTGAGATGTCTCCATACTTGCAAGCCAATGAGTTTGTGAAGTTCAGTGACTGGTGTGATGAAGGATATTGGTCTGCTCTTTTCTTTCATTCAGGGATGTGGCCTTTGCCAAGCCAACATTTTAGTGCCCATCTCACATTTCTCAAGGTGGTGGTCAGTTGCCACTTTGAGCCACTGCTGTCCGCTAAATGTAGGTAGTCCCATGGCCATCTTAGTAAGAGTTCGAGGGGATCTGTCTCCTCTTCTGAAAACATATACAACTTGTTGGGTAGAAATGTTACCCAATTCAGATGCACTTTAAATTACTGGGAGATATTAGTACAGAAATTATGGAAACTTTGGCCACTCTCCTAATCATCCATAGATTTCCCTGTGGTGCTGGAGTACTGGAAGGTTGGTAAATGATGCATCTTTTTCTATTTTGTGGGATACAAATTGGAAAGGGATAACCCTGCAACTATAGGTCAATCAGTCTAATGTAAGGGATGAGGAAATTTTGAAACAATAATCCTGGCCACAGTTTGGCATTTGGAGCAATATGGACTTGTGACTAAGTGTCGATCTGAATTTGTTGATGGTAATTAATACTTCACATATGTAGACAAGTACAGGTGAAGCCTGCAGTGATGAATTTGCTCGGAATAAGGTGACACATTTTAAAGTAATTGGTAGTTTTTAATGGGATGCAGGAACAAGGTGGCAGGTCAAGTTGAGATCTGTTGATGTTAATTGGGTCTGGAAGTTAGGCAGAACTTCACTAGTTAGGCCTTCACTGGAGTCTTGAGAAATTTTGGCCACTGTACTTCAGAAGGGCCTTGGAAAGAGATGTAGGAAAAGATTAATCAGAATGGACCAGGGGAAAGAGACTTTGGTTATTTGGAGAAACTAGAAAACTTGATGTTCTTGTTGGAGTAGAGAAGTTGAGAGGAGTTGCTTTTTCATGTGAGTCAGTAAGCGGTGGGCAAATATTTAAGGTGATTAGCAAAAAAATGTCAGTGGCAACATCATAGAATTGTATAATTGTGATAGCCTAAGAGGAGGCCATTCGGGCCTTTTGTCCACACTAGCTCTCCAAACGAGCAATTCACTTCGTCGCATTTGCCTGCCTTCTCCTTTTCAAATAAGTGACCATCCAATTTCCTATTGAAAGCCTGGTCTGAACCTGCCTCAGCTTTACTTAGGCAATGCACTCCAGACCTGAACATCTTGCTGAGTTATTTCCTTCTATCACCTTTTTTGCTGCTTTTGCCAATCATTTTAATTCTTTTCCCCCTCATTCTCAATCCTTACCAGGTGAGAACAATTTCTCCTTCATTTCTGTGTAAACACCAGGTTAGTTTGTTATCCAGCAATGTGATCTAGAATCCATGGCATTAGAGTGGTGAAAATAGGTTCAATGCTAACTTTCAAAATTGAGTGAAAAATTGCACAACACCAGGTTATGGTCCAACAGGTTTATTTGGAAGCACGAGTTTTCGGATCAAGTCCATAAGATACAGGATTTATAGCAAAACATTAGTGTCATGCAACTGAAATGATCTATTGAACAATATGGTTTGGAGGGATATGGGCCGGGTGCTGGCAGGTGGGACCAGATTGGGTTGGGATATCTGGTCGGCATGGTTAGGTTTGACCAAAGGGTCTGTTTCCATGCTCTACATCTTGAAGACTCTATGCTGTTAAATCTTTTATCTTTTAGAATGGGTTGCAGGTTTTGGTTCATTAACATGTAAATCCTAGAATTTCTTTAAGTCACATTCTCGAGGTAACTTAACTTTTAACTTATTTTTTTAAAAAAGTGACATCTCCGCTCAGACAATGCATTAAAGGTGTGAGGTTACTCTGTCTGTATCCAAATCTGGAGTCAGACTGGTTCTATTTTGAAAGTGAAATTTATAAACTATTCCATGGATTGACTGCCTGCGAGTTGTGCTTTTTGAGCAAAATAGAATGTATCTACAAATAGAATTCTGCAAATGACTCAAAAGAAATTCTGGGATTTACAAGATAATGAACCAAAACCTGTAACCCATTCTAAAAGATGAAAGACTTAACAGCCATCTAGGTTTAGTCAATGTACCATTTCAGTTGCATGACACTGTAATACTTTGCTATAAGTTCTGTCTCTTCTGGTCCTGCTCTATGGCTACCTGATGAAGGAGCAATGGTGCAAAAGCTAGTGCATCTGAATAAACCTTTTGGACTGTAACCTGGTGTTGTGATTTTTAACTTTGTCCACCCCAGTCCACCATTGGCTCCTCCACATCATTGCAAAATGGAGTCACATTAGTAACTATGAGAAAAAAATTACATGACAATGAGAAGCAGCAGGAGAGAGTGGCTGGCTGATTAATTGTACCCACTAATGGCCAAATGGCTTCCATCTGTGCTGTATTCCATCATTACTGTTAATCGGTGCTAATGCCTTGCCTGAATGAATACTTGGTCATTTTCCAAATGATTGCCAACATATTGTTGGTCTTGGAATGATTTGACATTCAGATCTGAACCTAATTATTCTAAATACTCAATTGAACTTGTCTGTTTTCACACTATCTGGGTTTTTGAATCCGTTAAGTCAAATGAGATGCCAATTTGAGCTTTTGGATAATTGCATGCTAGTTTCCATTGAACTCCAGTTTAGAATCAAAATTCCACTTTAGGTATAGGCAATAAGGGTAATGGTCATCGAAATAGAAAAAAATTATATTGATGTGTTATTTTGATGCTGGGGTTAGTTTACAGAGCACTAGTTGAGTGAAACTGGGCAATAAATTAGTTTCTTCTAGCTGAGGTTGAATCCAATCTTGCAGTGATTAGTATTCGGAAAGCAATCACTGTGTACAATGCCTCTGCTTAAACTTACTGCAAGAAAACTGAGCAATTAGAAGAACTGTCTTTATTTCAAAGTTACGCATGCTATCAAAGTGCCTGGAGTAGGCACTTATATGTCGATTGAAAGTTAATGATGTTCCCTTAAATTTTGTTTAAAAACTCATTCATAAAAAAAGGTTTTGGTACTTGATAAGCATTATTTTTAAGACATCATTCTGTTTATGTTGTCATTAGAAATGTAGATGAGTGACTATCTTGTACAGTTATATATTAAACTTGTAAGATGCAAGAGTGCAGTGGGAGGCTGTAGTATAGGTATGAGAAGAACTGCCTGGAGCAACTGTCAAACATGAACTTCAGAGGGAAGTTTCAGCATGTCCTTTTGAGTTCAAGAATGCTGCAGAAACAGGTGGTGTCTGACTAAGGTAATAATTATCTTTCATCTTGATGGATGTAGGTTTAATCATCTTCTTACATGGTAGCCAAAGCTTTCAACTTGAGTAGTGTCAGCCGAGCAGATGGGATCTTCATGCGGTTTGCATGCCATGAAGGATACCCCAGAGGAGGTATACTGAGGATACTTTTTATGCACCTATTTGATTTATATAACACTTAAGAGTACCATTAGTATCTCTGGTGTCTTGTTATGGATGATGACCGTAACAAGCAGCTATTTATTACACCATAGGAATACTTGTATACTGTGTCAGTGCTATTGTTCCTTTGTTTAGATATTTGGTTTATTCATTGGGCAATGATTGCTTAGTAACTGGAAACATGAGTGTTTATTTTTATCTGGTATTTTATAATTCTTAAATGTGAAAGCTACCATTTGGATTAATCTGTTTTAACATGTTTTCAGTGTTAAATTATCCTTCGGTTGTATTTGATTTATCATGGCTCATCAATGTTAAAATGCCTGCACCTCAGACAAATTTATGGGTGCTTTCATGGGTTCGTGGCAGATGGTGATAATGCTCACAGGGAATATCCTGGTAACGATCCAACTCAAATCTTGCTATATGCATTTAAATTTCATGATGAATATCTTGTGTTTTATATACTGTCCAGAATTGTTTAAACTTTTTCCTTTTAACTTAAGATTTTACTGTGAATGAATTTCTTTATACACTACTTGAAACTGGAGATATGAAACCTAGAAATGTTAGGTGACTTATGCTGTTAAAATATTTGACAGTAGTATGCTTATGATGGATGTTAGGCAGTGGTCATTTTGGTTGTGCATCTGAAAATCTAGGCTAGAATGTATACCCAAATATGAGGGACAGTCATCTGGTACCGGATGTGAGAACTTGAAACTATTAAGTTACTAATGCTTCTAAGACTATATATAAAGCACATAGCAACCAACATGGCTATCAAGGATTTTACTGTTTGTCACTTTGTTTGATTGATGGATAATAAGTGCATAGAATGTGGTATGGTTGCAAAGTTGACGTATCTAAATTAGGAAGTCTTGATAAAATATCATGTTATTGCTGCCTGTTCAGACAGGTGGAGTAATTTTTTTTTAAGAAATGAACTTGATTTATCTGTAATGTAATGAACTGTGATTCTGTTCAGGAACCAAACCAAAAGAATCTCTTTATTACAAATGCAGTGCTTTAGTGTCATTTTTAAATGCAACCCATTTTTGTTGCCTAGTGTAACAATTTGGACCAATATGAGATCGGAAAAAGAAATATTTTGTCTTTATTTGTAGCTCTCAAAAATGATTATCAGAAAATGAAGGTAAAATCAGTTGGCACATTTTATTCACTGAGCGTGGAAATGACTGAGCAATATTATAGCTTGAACAGCAATGTACTCAAATCAAATTCTTCTGCTATTTTAATCCACATTTAATCTCATGTCAGTTTAATTATATTGTGCAAGCTGGAATAAATGACCGATATGAAATGGAAAAGTAAGGCATTTACCAAGAGCTGGTTACAAGTTTGTGTTGTAATAAGACCATAAGACCATAAGACATAGGAGTGGAAGTAAGGCCATTCGGCCCATCGAGTCCACTCCGCCATTCAATCATGGCTGATGCGCATTTCAGCTCCACTTACCAGCGTTCTCCCCGTAGCCTTTAATTCCTCTAGACAACAAGAATCTATCAATCTCGGTCTTGAAGACATTTAGCGTCCCGGCTTCCACTGCACTCCGTGGCAATGAATTCCACAGGCCCACCACTCTCTGGCTGAAGAAATGTCTCCGCATTTCTGTTCTGAAATGACCCCCTCTAATTCTAAGGCTGTGTCCACGGGTCCTAGTCTCCTCGTTTAACGGAAACAATTTCCTAGCATCCACCTTCACTTATTCCTCCTTTCACATACCAAGTTAGAGAATAATTCACATCTTTAAAGTTTGTTTTTATTTTTGTATGCAAATCTGCCAAGTTCTCTCTTCCGTGTGTTTTGTGGAGCCATTGTTAAAACGTACAAGTCGTCTGAGATAATGTCTTCCAATTTCCCTCCTTGTATGAAAGATTGGGTAATGGTCTCTTTACTCTGCTTCTTGCTTCAGTACTATAGATAAGACAAATGTTATAGTTAGTATTGTGTGCTTACATGCCATAATACTGCATCACCACATTAAGTCCACTTCAAATTATCATGCTGATTTAACTGACAAGTTGAAAAAAGCTTTGAATTTTAAAATGATATACATTTGTAGGTCATTTTTGTCCAGTATAAGAGTTTTGGAATTGTCATGTGCAAACTAAAAGTTTTCAGTTTTGCTTGAAGAGCTGCAGGGATAAAACTTCAAACCACCCATGGGCCATAAAGAGGAGCAGGAGCAAAGGCTGGAGTGTCAACTGAAAAATGCAAACTGTCTGTTCCAGGTTAAGAATGAAGGCTAACTCCAACCACTGAGATCTCAATACGCAATATAAACTGCAGGCTTAATTTCTGGATTGAATGGTCATTCAAGGAAGATAAATGCAACAGCTGTTGCACTTATTTGGAAGGAAGGCCAAAACTATAAACTAGAGGTTATTCCAGGAAGAACGATGTTTCTAAATGTGGTCACCAGATACACTTCTGTACTTTTTTTGTTTTATCATTAACTGCTTAGTTGAATCATTGAATCCCGACAGTGTGGAAATAGGCCCTTCGGCCCGACGAGTCCGCTCCGAAGAGTAACCCACCCAGACCCTTCCCCTACCCTATTCTCCTATATTTACCCCTGACTAATGCACCTAACCTGCACATCCCTGAACACTATCGGCAACTTAGCATGGCCAATTCACCTAACCTGCATATCTTTGGATTGTGGGACGAAACCCACGCACGTGGGGAGAATGTGCAAACTCCACACATAGTGATCTGAGGTTGGAATCGAACCCTGGCGCTGTGAGGCACAACGCTAACCACTGAGCCACCATGCTGCTTTTTGTTTTGTCTCTCTGAATTCAGTCTTTTTTCCCTCCTTTCTGTACCTGGTTTTACACTCATTTGCCTTTCTCTTTCATTTTCTATTACTTCTATGGATTTATGGATTATGGAAGACCTAAAGATGCCACAAAGGAAGTAAAGGGTAATAGGTTAGGTGAGTGGGCAAGGATCTGACAAATGGAGCATAATATAAGGAATCGTGAAATTGTCTATTTTTAGCAGGAAAGCTTTAAGCATTCTGTCTCATTGGTGAGAGATTACAAAGCTGAGATGCAGCGGGTCCTGAGTGTCCTAATGCATGAATTGCAGAAGGCTAGCATGTAGATATAGCAGGTAATCAGGAAAGCTAATAGAATGTTATAATTTAATGAAAGAGGAGTTTAATGCAAATGTAGGAAGGTCATGCTTCAATTGTACAGCACTTTGAGACCACATCAGTATGGTGTGTACAGCATTGGTCACCTTATTGAAGGAAGGATCTAAATACATTAGAAGCAGTCGGGAAAGTTTAGTCTACTAGTAGAATGGGCAGATTATTCTGAGGAAATTTTGGACCAGTTAGGCATGTACGTACTAGAATTTTGAAGAGTAAGGGGTGGCTTGATTGAAGCATGAATCCTGAGGATGAATCTTGAAACGTAGATGAGGAAAGGATGTGCCGTCTTGTTGAAGAATCTTGGGCTGGGTGTCACTAGCGTCCAAAAACATGAGAGTACTGATTTCTAAAACACAGACAAGGCTAAATGTTTTCTCGGAGGGCCATGAGTCTTTGGAGCACACTTTTTCTTGAAACCAGTGGAAGCAGAGTTTTAAAATTATTTAAAGACGAAGATTGATTCTTGATAAGCAAAATGGTAAAAGGTTTTTGGGGAAGGTGGGAATGTGGAGTAATCAGATCAGACATAAGTTTATTGAATGATGGAGCAAGCTCAAGGGGCTGGATGTCTACTCCACCTCCACCTCCCACCTCCACCATCATACAATTGTACCTCATTGTTTGAGACAATGCGTTGCTGGTGTTGCCATCCAAAAGGCACTCATTCCAACAAATAACAGCACTAAACAATTGAGATTAAGGTGCAGAAAAATATCTAACGAGTGGATGTGGAGGTGCCGTTCTCCAGTCTGTATATTTTCAATCTTCTTCAATGCCTTTTGCATAATGTTCTATTGTTTCTCAGTTATTGTGGGTGTTTTGGTGTCATGGAGTAGGGGAATGGGAGTTTACATTGGAAGTGTACAGTTTGCAACAGAGAATCCACTTTTTTTTTATTCCAAACCTTCTGCCAAAATTATTTTTGCTGTGTATGGTTTATAGGTGACCCATTGCCTACAACTAATTTTATTTAGTATATATTTGTTTTGCATTTTAACACAAGATTGCTTTTTTTTTTTTGCAGCTGGATGGTTGGACTTGAAGATGAGAAGCAGAAGACGGACGTACACTACAGGTCGCTCGGAGGTGAAGGCAATTTCAACTGGAGACTGGTATTCCCATTTGACTACCTCCCAGCTGAGCAGCTTGCTGTTGTATCCAAGAAGGTGTGTTTGAGTGAGAAAGCAATCGTTTTGGTCAATAAATGTCTGGAATCCTTTGGGAAGTTCTGAAATCCTACAAGTTGTGTAGCTAAATGTTAAGCAACCACATTGCCCCACGGGAGGAAATCAGCATGTGGTTAGGAGACCTAAAAGCCCAAGCCTGACTTGCAACAGGAGGTTGTTTTAACTTCCTGCTAACTCCCTGCTCAGTAGAGGACAAAGCCAAGCCCATGGACACATTCTCAGGAATGCTCAGGTTCAAGTGCAGTGATTGCTAAGTGCTGCTTTCCCCACGGGGTAGTTACATTGGTTTATAACCAATCGTCCTGTTGGAAGATTTCTTATAGGGAGGTCTATTGTCTTCTGCCCTGCACCATTTCCTCTTGTTTGTAAGTGTACATTCCTCCTATTCATGTTAACAGCCATGTGTGTTATGCTTGCTGTGAGGAGTTATTTATGCAGCATTCTGTGGGAATACTATTGCGTGAAGAAATGTATTCTGTGGTTGGGGCTACCAAAGGTCATATCTAACTGACCTCTTCCTTTCTTTGGATGTATAAATGCATCATTAGAATGACCTTGAAGCCTCGATACTTTGGTATTCATGTCGGCTTTCTTCCCAGCTTTTAATTTGACAGCTGGCAGTGTGTTTAAAACCAGATGTTTAGAGCTAGAGTCAGTACATTAGCAAAAAAAAACTTCAAATCGTTTGACTACAACATTTTTCAAATGTCAAACTGTCTTGATGCATCTTACAGAATTAAGTTGTGGGCTTCAATAGAACAATTTTGAACTGGAGTGTTAGTAATAACGAAGCAATTTTCTAGTCCCCTTTACACTGAAAAAGTTTAAGACTGCATAAAATGTGAATGGGAGCAGAGAAATGTGAAATAAGTCATTGAATTGGTTTACTTTTTCTGTTCCAGGAAAATTTCTGGAGCCTCGACAAAACTGAATTCAGGACACCTCCGAAATTAATCATTCAAATCTGGGACAATGATAAATTTTCTATGGATGACTATTTGGGTATGAACTTCCTTTTGGCTTCCCTCTATCAGGTTAACCCGCTTTACCTGAACTGAAGTGATATTTTAATTACCTCTTTACTAATGCCACAGTAAATAGGCTGTCATAAAGTTATTCCAAAGGTAATTGCTTCTTGGTGCAGCAGGTAATTGCTAGTTGTGTGATTTGAAAGGCATAGTGTTATGATCCTTGTTTGGAAGGTATGTCTTGTTCTTTTTAGCTGATGTAGATACAATTTCCAAAAGGGTTTTGTTTTTGTGTATATACACACCCCATTTTCTTCCACCTGAACACTTAATATAATTTACTAATGTTATTGAAAACTTTTAGAATTTTTTAAAAAAAACTTTTATTGAATTTGTCACCCATGCTTAAGTTCGCAGCAAATTCTTAAAACACTGCTTTTGGAATAGATGGAATAAAACTTCAAAATAGCTTTTGTAATAAAAGTTATTACTAAAGGGCAGAAGAGAATGGAGGTCATCTCACTCGTTCAGTCATTCAAGTGAAATGCTTACCTGGATTTTTCCAGAGTCCGGATGAATCAGGAGCCCTCTTAAAATGGCAGAAAAGTCTTTACTCCATGATTCCTGACCCCATTCCTGGGCTTTCTGGTTTGCAGCAGTGCCTATTTGAGTGCAGAGATTTTCTTAACATCACTGAACAGGCTTTGTTATGATGCACATCAGGACAGGGTGAACTTTGAACCCTGGCCTCCTCACCCAGAGTCAAGGACACTACCACTGCCAAGTGAGCCATGGCCTTTGAATGCAGATCATGATACCCTGACCTGATTTGTCTGTCTGTTTCATCAGCATGACCTAATCTTGTGTGATTTTCACCAAAGTCAGGCCTGGGTTTTTTTTTTGAGCTTTAGTTTGCATCACCATCTCCAGAGGTGTTGTGAATAAATACTTGCACGAGGGAACCATTTTGAAGCAGGAGTTCAGATGCCTGCTCCCCAAGCTCAGCTGTACCCTTCCACCCAATACTTCACAATACCTTTGAGGTATTTTTGGTGATCAATAGCTGGTCAGTAGGGTCTTTTCTTAAAGGAATACCTAAAGGAGGAAAATGAGGTACAGGGAGGGTATTTCAGAAACTTGATGTATGCACCAATGGGAGAGCTGTTAAAATTGGAGCTGTTCAAGGCTAGATTTCCATGAGCATAGATAAATGTTGAGAGCTAGAGGCGATGATGGTGAAAGGGAGGGCTGAGGCTGTGGGAGGATTTAAAAACCAACACAATTTAAAATGCAAATTTTGACTGGAATTGGAGCCAATGGAGATTAGCACACAGTTGTATTAGTTTTATGATCCCTTTGGTGACCAATAACTTAAAGATTAATTTGCCAGTGACAGGACTGATGGGCCTGATTTCATAACTTAGACTCTTCCTGTAACAAATTAAAATCAACCCTAACTATTACATAACAGACAACTACTATGCACACTAAAGAGAACATCTGGTTCACACTAGTTAATGCAATCTGGATGCATCTTACAAACCCTTTTGCTGTGTATGCCACATCAGGCAGATACGTAGCATCGCAACAGCAGGTTCAAATCCTCATCTGTTAGATTAAAACTTCTTTAAAAAGTTGATCCAATTTGTAGAATCTTCCAGATCCAATTTTCAACTGTAAGGCAAACACTTGTAAGCATTGAGCTTGACTACTAACAGTTCTCTAGGCCAGACCTGCTTTGTTTTTGTTGCTGTCTATCAGAAAGCAGACCTCTTTTTTTTCTCCGATACAAGCTTTACACAACAGACATTCTAGTAGGAGTGAAGTTGCTCTGTATAAACTGATGGTCTTAACAATGGTTCAGATACTTTAAATGGCAGAAAGTTCATCTTGGGGTGGGGGTGAAAGGTGGGGTCAAATGTGACACCAGGTTTTTCAGCAATCTAGTTTCTACAGTTGACGGAGAGAAATGGAGCTGATGGAACAGAGTTTGGATCTGATTGCTCCAATGTAAGGACATAGCTAACAACTGTTAAGGAATAGTTTACCTCAGTGTAAACAGTTTAGCTTAAAAGTTCCACACCAACTTTTAGGGTGGCATGGTGGCTCAGTGGTCAGCACTGCTGCCTTACAGCACCAGGAACCCGGGTTTGATTCCACTCACTGGCAACTGTCTGTGTGGAGTTTGCACATTCTCCCTATGTCTGTGTGGGTTTCCTCTGGGCGTTCCACTTTCCTCCCACAGTCCAAAGATGTGCAGGTTAGGTGGAGTAGCCAAGCTGAATTGCCTGTGGTATGCAGAGGTATACAGGCTAGGTGTATAACCATGGGAAATCCAGGGTTACAGGCATAGGATAGGAGGGTGGGTCTGTGTGGGGATACTCTTTGGTGGGTTAGTATGGACTCGATGGACCAAATGGCCTGCTTCCACAGGATTCTATGATTCTAGAAGTATTCATATGGAAATAGGCCCTTCGGCCCAACTCATCCATGCCAACCAGGTTTCCTAAACTGAACTGTTCCCTTTTGCCGGTGTTTGGCCGATCTATTCCACAGCCTTTCCTAGTCATGTACTTGTCCAAATAGCTTTTAAATTTGTAACTGAGCTGCCTCTGGCATCTCATTTTATATATGCATTGTCCTCTGTGTGGAAAACATTCCTTCTCTGTTTGTTTAAAACATTGAAAGAGTTATTTAAAGATGGGAAAGTCTAAGCTCAGATATATGAAAATTCAGAGAAGAGACTATCAGATTCGTAAGAGCGTGAACTGAAGCTGCAGCTAAATCAAACCTTATTTGTAATCGAGAAGGGAATCCTCCCTAGGGCTGAGTACTTATAGAGGGGTGCTGTTGAGATTATTGGGGTTGTAATTTACTGTGTGTTTTGAAATATTTTAAAGTTTTCTCCTATTTGGTTTTATTCTATTGCATTAATTAATTCAATTAATTTGACTTATTGTTAAAACCACATCTGCAATATTTGTGTTCGTGTTTCAGTGAAAGATCACCTTGCTAAAACTGAACAAAACTATATCAAATTAAGTTTCTGGGAACTGACTAGCCCAGTAATAACACCCACTGGGATTGCAACAGCAGGAATTAGGGAATTTCTGATCAGCCTAACTAGCAAGGTTTTGTCCACAATGACTTCTATTTGACTTTAGGATGGGTCCTAAATGGTCAGAAGGAACAAGTTAGATTAAACACCATTTTATGTTTGTGTTCTGTTATCCAGATGCCAAAGCAGTTGTACATTGTGATGATTAGATTAGATTACATTACAGTGTGGAAACAGGCCCTTCGGCCCAACCAGTCCACACCGCCCCGCCGAAGCGCAACCCACCCATACCCCTACATTTACCCCTTACCTAACACTACGGGCAATTTAGCATGGCCAATTCACCTGACCTGCACATCTTTGGACTGTGGGAGGAAACCGGAGCACCCGGAGGAAACCCACGCAGACAAGGGGAGAACGTGCAAACTCTACACAGTCAGTCGCCTGAGGCAGGAATTGAACCCAGGTCTCTGGCGCTGTGAGGCAGCAGTGCCTAACCACTGTCCCACCGTGCCGCCCACTGATGAGAGAACTGTCATTCAGTCCCAACATTACCTGCACCATTTTTGTGAAATCTTTTTGCAAAATTTAAGTAATCCCATAAACTACTGTACACCCAAATATTGAGACTTAACATGTAAGGATAACTAAGCTTTTCTATTGATAACTTGCATAAGGATTCCATCGTGTAAGCCAAGATTTCAGAAATCATTTAATTTAGCATTTAGCTTGTGAATAAAGCCTATTTAAATTCCTGTAAGTTATATTTGATCTTTATCACATTTATAAGAATTACCAAGTATTTCTTTGCACCCTACAATGTTTTCAAGTTGTGCATGACTGGTCACTGTGATATTGGCTTTCAGCATGTGTTAACTGAAACCTATTGGGAAAGGTTAGCTAATGAACTGGACTGACTGGTAAACCCACAAAACTGGAAGCTTCCACTGATGCTTTCTCAAACATGGCATGGGGGAGTCCAGTACTAGAGGGTATAGCTTTAGGGTGAGAGGGGAAAGATATAAAAGGGACCGAAGGGATAACTTTTTCACAGAGAAGGTGGTGTGTGTATGGAATGAGCTCCAGAGGAAGTGGTGGAGGCTGATACAATTAGAGCATTTAACAGTCATCTGGCTGTGTATATGAATAGGAAGGGTTTAGAGGGATACGCGCCAAGTGCTGGCAAATGGGACTAGATTAGGTTCGGATATTTGGTCGGCATGGACAAGTTGGACTGAAGTGTCTGTTTTCGTTCATGTACATCTGTGACTGTAGAAATGGCTTTCTGTTTTGTATTAGCCATGTGACAAACACCTAAATGTTTTGAGGAACTTTCCAAATACTGCTTTTAATGTGCCAGCTGCCCTAATGGGATCCAGTTTAACGTGCTGTTATGCTGCAACATCTTATTGATTTCTGAATATTTCAGCTTTCCTTTAAATGAAGGTTTTGTGCGTAATCCTGTGCACAGATGATTTGATGTTTGAGACATCAAAATTTCCAAAACGTTATGTGCTTGTTTAGCACAGCATTAATGTATTCATTATATTAATGTCCTTCAGGGAAGGAAACTGCTGTCCTTGCCTAATCTGGCCTGCATGTGACTCCAGACCCACAATAACATGGTTGACTCTTAACAGACCTGTAGGCAATAAATGCTGACCTAGACAGCAATGCCCTCATCCCATGAATGATTTTTCTTTGTTTTTAAAAAAAAAGACAGCAAATGGGAGAACTTCGGTCTAAAGAAATAATTGCCATATGACAACCAGCCTTAAATGGTGAGAGGTGTAAGATGATCATGATGTTAAATGGTGCATGACTGTTTCAACCCTCACTGTCTTCTGCCTTTCATTCTAGTTGTGATTATGTTTAGAACCTAACCTTGCTTTTGGTTTTTGTTTTGTGATGATATTATTCATTTTAAGAAATGAAAAGCTTGGAGTTGCACCAGTTAGCTGCCATGAATAGTCTTTTTTTTTTTTAAACCTATCCTTTTTCCATTTGTTAGATGAGTATTCCAACAACCATCTGGCAGTTTCATTTGATTCACTATCAACATCTTGATGATTCTGTTGCTTTCCTGATCACACTAAGAAAATCAGCACCACTTCTATATCAGCACCACTTCTATATGAATTCAAATCATGTCTTCAATGTACATCATTCTGATGAAATAGAATTGAAACTGCTGTCATCCAGAGATCATTTCCAGGCTAACTAACTGTTTATCATTTTGATTTAAAAGTTTTGGGATAGATATTATCCCCTGAAAGACTAATAAAGTAAATGTTTTTGGCGAAATAATAGAAACTCTTATTCAAGTAAATTGTTGGAATTGATTTTAAACCTTGATGTCTTTTTACCCCATTTTAAAATCATTAACAAAATAATCATAATCATTAAGCTGTACATTTGTATTTGTTTCTATTTACCACATCTTGCTTTTCTTCAACTATGTATTTCTCTTGATTCTGTTTGCTCTCCGTTTTAGGGAACTAGTCTCCTACCAAATGGAAGCTTGGATACTGAGCTAAGCCACTCCCTGACATTGACAACATTGTACAGTGTTAGGGCATTGATGTTGAGAACAACTCCATAAATGAGAGATCAACCTTTTTGTATTTGATTTGAATTCAGTTTTTAAAACTTCGGATGTTTTGTTCTTGTTTCCTAATGTTTCGTGTATTTCTTACACGATGAATTCTCACAGTTTAATGTCATGTCAAAGAAAACTTTTTTTTTTTGGCGCTTCGTCTTCTCCATCCTCCTATGATATTGACCTGTGTTGATTGTTTAAAAACAATGATATGTTTTGTGTAAGTTGCAGCAGGTTATTCAGGTAATTCAAAACTGGCCATACGTTTTACACAATGCGATGAATTATATTATAGCTATCAGAAAGTGATACAATGATCACTTTATTGTAGTGAAGTGGGAGAGTTGAATTCTATTTTGGCGGCACGATAGCACAGTGGTTCGCCCTGCTGCCTCTCAGCACCAGGGTCCCAGGTTTGATTCCACCCTCGGGAGATTGGAATCTCCCCCCTGTCTGTGTGGGTTTCCTCCCAGGTGCTCCGGTTTCCTCCTAGTCCAAAGATATGCAGGTCAGGTGAATTGGCCATGTTAAATTCCCCATAGTGTTAGGTGCATTAGTCAGAGGGAAACGGGTCTGGGCAGGTTACTCTTCGGAGGGTCAGTGTCGACTGGTTGGGTTGAAGGGCCTGTTTCCACACTGTAAGGAATCTAATCTAATCTAATAGGTGTAAAGAATGGTAAATTAAGTTTCTAGTTACTCATTGGGTGTTTCTAGTAGCTAGTGGGAATTCTTCTTAGCTTTTCTTTAATGTGCTAGGTATTCAAAGTTGCCAACGTTGATCACATCAGAGTTAACTGTATTTCCTCTTGTGCCAAAATACACAGCCAGGTTTAAAAACAAGCAGTGTCCATCTGCTGGCAGTAAAGGATGTCTTGTTTGAGCTTAACTCACTTTGTTGCATAAATACTTAATTTATGGAAATTGACAAACATATCCTATCATTTTAAGCAACTGAGCCACTTCTGATATCGAGGATTTTCTTTCAGCCAGTCACCTATCTGAGGACTTGCATACAATAGATAGAAGGTGATAGCCTACTATAGCAACATTCCTATTTTAATGGAGTCAGACACTATGGTGGGTTTCAGTCTCTCTAGAGAGATCAATTAGCCATGTTCCTTGCTTTATTATGCTGAAAAGCAAACAAAGAGGCAGTGAAAAGCTATATCCCATCTGCATTACTATGCAATGGAGCCCAAGCTCTGCTTTCAGGGGTGTATCTGTCAAACTTGATAAGTTTCACTTGGTCTCCGTTGTTTGTTTCTCTCGCCTTTTTTATTTCTTCCTTGTGTTTTTTCCTCTATCCAGCTTTTTAAACTCCATTTTATGTTCTATCCTTGTTGTATTGTTCTATTTCAGGGCATTATTCTTAGTAATCTCTGCTCAGAATGAGAGTGTAAAAGAATGTTTTGAAAGCAAGCCTGATGTATAAGCTGAAAATGTGTTGCTGGAAAAGCGCAGCAGGTCAGGCAGCATCCAGGGAACAGGAG
>NC_057731.1:16157900-16207033 GCF_004010195.1 Chiloscyllium plagiosum
TCGTGTTGTTGTGGTCTGGCGATGGAGGAGTCCAAAGACCTGCATATCCTTGGTGGAGTGGGAGGGGGAGTTGAAGTGTTGAGCCACAGGGTGGTTGGGTTGGTTGGTCCGGGTGTCCCAAGCTGTACTGTTAATGAAAGCTCTGATTAAAGCTGTCTCTTGTAGCTTAAACTCGACCTTCACTGTCTTCCTGTTTTCTCCCACTCAAACATCAAGGAAAACAAAGCTCGGAATCAACATCACCGTATAGGCAAGGGGTCATTAATTCTGCAGCAAGATTATTCAAAAATGCACCAAAGTTGGCCAGTTTGAACCTAATATCTGGTATCTGTACTAGTTGCTGTGATAATTGAGGAATGCCTACATTAACCACTGGGCACTGGGGTGCTGCCTTGGTCCTGGTTGAGAGAAGTGAAATCTGGCTATGGTTCCCACCATCTTATGACCCCTATTAGAAAAGTATTTGACTGGACGCAGGTTTAGGAAAGTGTACTTCTTGACGTGACCACGGGCGATAGGTCAGATTGGTTACAGATTGAGTACTAGGCCTGCCTTGTAACCAATAGTCCCCCAAACTACTATTGCCGTGTGCAGCTGCCATGTTTCTTTGTGTGATTCCTTTTGAAGATCAATAGACCCACTGCATGGTGCATACATCGTCTGCTCTCCCTTGCACTACCCAGGTTATGGGAGACATTTTATTGCAGTTCAGTAAGGTTGGGGTCGGGGGGGGTCAAAGCCCTGACTCTGGAAATGTTACAGTAAAAATAAGATATTCTTTAAAAGTAGATTAAAATTCAGCTGAATGGCAGCTTCTCACTCTCTTGCATTACCCCACGACTGACTCTGTTGTATGATTCAAGGTGTAAGAAAGGTCATCCAGGTCCAATCCATATAATGTACCTTGTCAATTCACTGGCTAGGTAGCTAAATAGAAATATGTGCTTTCGGTTTGTATGCTTAGTCAGTGAAAATTGAGGAAATCTGCTTATCTGCTCTCACGCACATGTGAAAAGTTTCCTTTTGAGATGACCTTTGTTTTTTAGCAGGTAAAAATCACTCCAGTGAAATGCCAGGAGGCAAAACAATGGATTGTGATGACTTTTTTTTTTGTTTTCCATCGAACTTAAAAGCACACTTGTTGATTATGAATAGTAGGATCAGAAAAGTAATCTGCTTGTTTAGAAAGTTGATTATCGTCCAGTAGGAGGGCAAACCGAGAACAGCAGACTGCAGTTGGTGCCAGCACCCACAAACCTTGTGATTGTGTTTTGATTCTTCTGTATATCTACATAATGCTGGTGTTCTTTATATCTCTCTCTGATTCACAGGTGTCCTTGAGCTAGACCTGAATTCCACGATATGCCCAGCCAAAACCTCTTCGGGATGCAGTTTGAAAATGCTCCCTGATGAAAAGGGGGGAAAAGCACCTAAAGCAACCTCCCTTTTTGCTCAAAAATCTATGAATGGATGGTGGCCATGTGTCCAAGAGAAAGATGGCGAGCGCATTTTGGCTGTAAGGACCTTCCAACATTTTCAAACCTATTTCCCTCTTGAAATTGTGGGCCTTTCTGTTGTCTTGGGAAGAATATCATCCACATCAGTCAATTTTGTGAATGACTACAACAATAATCATGAAATGCCCAGTTCCATTGGGTTAGGGCAGCAGTATTGGCTCATTCTTTCTATTAATGGGCTTTTGTGGGGACATCTAATTCATTTGAAGTAAAATTCACTCATCTTTAATGTATTGCACTCTTAAAGGAAGGCATCACTTTGGGGTTTGTAGACTGTTTTCTGACCTTTATTTCCCCTGACTGCATCAGAAAAGTCCAAGTCAGAGGTTGGGTTAGGTGCATAAGGATGACATTTGTAGAGATTAATTTTAAAAATCTGGTACTAAAAGCTGTAGAAAACAAATTGAAAGTGAAATGTTATTATTTTTGAGAGTTGGTATTTTTTAAATATGAATGAAGTGTATGTAATCTTTTGGATGCTATTTATGTAGATAAACATCAAATATGTGTTGCATCCAATATGGTACATGTTGATTTTCTAAATGACAATATAGATATGAGCTCTATTTCAACAAATTATCAAAAGGTAGACTTAATCTGAAAGTTGTGGCAAAATTTGGTTGCTTAGTGCAATTTGTTAATTTTAATAAATCTATATTATTAATTAATATCAAATCAACCACCATGAAAGATAAAGCAGCTTCAGGCAATGAATTGTTATGATCTTGTGCTTGTTTAAAAAAAAAATTAACAAATCCCAGTGTCTCAAATGGCCACCATCTTAGATGAAGCTATATTTATGGTGCAGGGAAACCAACGCATTTTAAAAGCTTACATGTTTTTTGCATTGACTAAAACCACTTTACTACATACCATTGTAGGCATTGAATAGTTGTATACAGTCTGGTCATTTTTAAAATAAGGTTACTAGTCATTGATCAGAGTGTTTTTTTGTAATGATCCCACTTTAGCTGTACTAACAAAACTACACCAGGTTATGAATTTTTAAGTGTATCTTTGAGTTATTTTAATGTGACCTTACATGTTTTTGCCCTGTGGTGCTGTTCATAGATTTAGACAAACCTTGATCATCGATTTTATATTTGATAAATTGCTTTGAGGAGAAGTATAGGCAGGATAAAAAAACCCAAAGGTTAGTTAAGTTTGCAAAGGATCCTAATTGCTTGCAAACAGAACCTTTTTGACTTTTATCCACCTCTTTTTCTCTCTCTCCCCCCAAAATGTTGCAAAGAAACCAGCCTTACATACATGAAGGGAAAACTTACTTTTCCACTACTTAACCAGTAAATTCTCTCACTGAGTGTGTCATGCACTGCAGAGGCAAAGAGTTCACACAAATAAATGTTTCACTGTCAGGTGCACATCTTCCCTCTGACAGATAATCATTGAATTTGTCCTGTACAAAGGAAATGAAGGAGTATCTGATGAATGATTCAACAGCCAAAAGCCACAGCAATCTGGCGCTACCATTGAGCTTTTCTCTAACATACAGTTCACCAAGCATAACCAAGGAAAGCCACTTTGGAACTATTTAACTTGAAATAGATAAAGCCATTATGGTCTCTGTTAACCCTTGAAAGCAATGGTTGAATACCAAGCAAGCATTTTAGATCAATTGTTCGGTTAACCAAATTGAGAATATCACTGAAAAAACCCTGTCCCCAATTCATGGATCGCATGCCTGCTTTTGAGATCAGGCTGGTGGCCTAGAAAGGATTGCAGAGTGTTTTGCTTTTAAAAGGCTGAAGTAATCCTAGAAGTCCTGTACTCTAAGGTAACCTACCACTTTATCTATGACTGCCTGTTCTGGTTAGATAACTTGCTAAAAGTTTTTTGTATTCTTTTTGTTATCTAGGGTAAAGTTGAAATGACACTGGAGATCATCAGTGAACAAGAGGCTGAGCAAAAACCTGCTGGCAAAGCAAGAGATGAACCCAACATGAACCCAAAACTGGATCCTCCAAAGTAACTTTTTTTTTCCCCTTGATTTGTTTTCATATATTTGTGACTTGCATTTTAAAAGGGCAAGAGTTGAGAAGTGCTGAACATTTTAAAGCAGAGAGGTTCATTTGTTTTGAACATTGAATGCAGGCTACTTAAAGTGAATGGGTGGGTTTTATCCATTCTTATAAAGTGTAGATTTTATTATCTCCTCTTATTTCATGTAGTCAGGATTTACATTCAAGTGTCCCATTGATTCCACTTTTAGATGAGCGTATTTGAGAGTCCTGTTCTTGATTTAGCTGCTGTAAAATAGACAGCAGTTCAGCAGTGAGATTATGCTTTGAAATGTGGTCACATGGAGCTTAGATTGGAGGAGGTAGTTACCTTTGTGAAATGTATCAATTGTTAACCTTAATCAGCATTAATCTGTCGCAGGCGAATTGGGGTATAAATTCACCGTTTGCTTCATCTGTCTCTCACCTCCATATTCTTGACACAAAAGAGCAAAATTAATTGGCAATAGGCATTCATCAAAAGCTTTGCTTTGCAAATTCTGGAACATGTGCCATTATAAAGTACAGGAAGTTTAGTGCTTGAATATTTGCATGTTTGTGGCCAGTTGCTTACACATTGGTACCTGGTATTAAATCCACCTGCTTGTTAAAAGCTACCACTACCCACCCCTTTTTATGATCACTTCAGTTTTATGAATTTTATTATTTCTGTAGCCCTTCATTTTGAATTTTTGCATTTGAAGTTAGCGATTCAAGTGATGCTTGGTGGTCCATGTACAACAAATGACTGAGCCATTTAGCAATTATGGAAGCAGTTAATGGAGCATTTTTTTCCCCTTCATGCTTGACAAATTGCCGCAAGCATCATGAATTTAGCACTGTTGGTGCTGGTTAAGGCAGGAATATGGTCAGGATACTACCATGGAACCCTTAACGTCTGGGCTAATGGGGGTCTCAGTTCACAACTTATCTAGAGGGTGGAAGTGAGGACTGCAGTTGCTGGAGATCAGAGTCAAGATTAGAGTGGTGCTGGAAAAGCACAGCAGGTCAGGCAGCATCCAAGAAGCAGGAAAATTGACGTTTCAGGCAGGAGTCCTTCATCAGGAATGAGGTGTGTGCTTTGCCAGCATCACTCTAATCTTCAATCTTATCTAGAGGGTGACACATCTGATGAGTAACACAAGCCTGGGTCTAGTTGCTGTGCTGCAGTTGAGTGGTTTGACTGGTAGAACTTTAAACCAATCTACTACTGTAACCATTCTAGTTTGCACCTCCTGGTGTATGCTATAGGTTAAGATGTTTATAAGCCTATCTCAAGCGTGCTCAGTAACTACGGAAATTCAAAGTCATTACATCGTTCTCCTCCTGGTTAGTGGAGGCTTCATTACTGCATTTTGGATATGGTGACTTCCTTTGCATTCGTTCAAATTACTGTTTGTTTTCTTTTGGTTAAATCTCTGTTCCACGAGCCATTGTTTAATTATAAACTTGGCGTGCTGTTTTTCATATTCAGTAGTCATACTATGCTCCAACCCACTTTTGGTTGCTGAAGTCAATAGTAAAACCATCTTTCCTGCCCGGTTAACTGGTAACTCTGAATCTATCAGGGGCTAAAACCCAGACTGTCCTCATAATGGCTCAATATCAGGCCACATTTGTATGCATTTATTATCTAAGCCATTGGTTAGATAAGGAACTTACTTCCCATGGTTTTTAAGAGGGATAATAAACATGCCCGTGGTTTGCTTGAGTAATGGTTTCTCAACCTTATAAATGAGTGCTTTAATGTAAACTGTATACACTTTATCCATTAAAAAGAAAAGTTAACGAATTAATTCTTTACAATCAGCCGTCCAGAAACGTCTTTCCTGTGGTTCACCAGTCCTTGCAAGACGATGAAATACATCATCTGGCGCCGGTTCAAATGGATCTTTCTTGGGATCATAATACTGTTGTTTGTAGTTCTGTTCCTTGGGATCTTCTTTTATTCATTGCCGGTAAGTACATAGTGTGGGTTTTAATAAAGCTGTTATCAGAGTGAGTGTACACCAGTAAACTCTGGGCTTTTGGGGAATGAAATAAGCTAACACATTGGTAATGTTGTATTTTTCTGTAACTTCATATCCCTAACTTGGGGCTTTTGTTAGCTCAGAATCACCTTAAAATGGAGAGCATGATCTGTATGTTGCTGCTCATATTTGCCACTTTCAGTACAGAGTTTGGAGGCACAGAAAAATTCTTAAAGGCTTCTCTTGATCTGTTACTGAGTTCACAGAATTTTGTCTAAATGTGGAAGATGGTTCTTGAAGGTAGCTGCAGTAGAAGATGAGCTTAAGTTGTGTTTTGATCTGAAGAAAAATGCAAAGGCTAGTAATTTAATCACTAAATTATTTTAATTAAATAGGAGCTTTTGTATTTTAATTAACATTAAACCTATTTAATTTCCCTTCCTCGTTTATTGTTCAGTGTGCAGGCTTGCACAAAATTAAGTTGCCCCAATAAACTATCTACTTGTTAACTTTCATAAAGCTTTCTAATTTATTCACTTTTTTCCTCATGATGGTTAATGTTTTTGGTCATTTTTAGTGCACAGTCACAAGTAACAGTGGAATTTCAAGAGCAAGCCTGATTTTTGTTGTAATGCAATTGTACTTTTACTCCCACCCTCACTGTTCATTACCATCCTGTTTTCCTCTGACCTTTAACGAAGAATGTGGGTTCCTCAGCCCTCATTGACATGCTCTATTGACTAACAAGTAATCTACTTAGTGAGAGACAGGATATGTCTCCTTGAGATCTCTTTTATGATCCAGCCATTAAAATAGAGACCAGCAGTTGCAGGTTACCGGAGGCTTGAGTTTGCAATTAGAGTTTGGAAGTTAGTAAAGCCCTGTATTCTCATTTCTATAATTAAGTCATGTCTAAAGAGCAGAGCTGAAGTTTTTTGCAACTTTTTAATAAAAAAAAACAATTGTAACTTTTTTTTTTAAACAAGTGCAGAGGTGCACTCTAAACTGTCCTCGCTGGGATAAGCTGAACTTACTTGACCGATTTTAAATTGGAGACACTTTACATAATCTATTCATGCACCACCAGCGATACAAGAGTTAACGTCAGTAGGCAAGTTCCCCATTATCTTAGCATTTTCAATTAAATACACCAAATTGCCAATGGCATGTGGTATAAAGTATAGCTACAATAATGTTGGACGAGCTGCAATTACATTGATTTACTCTAAACTATGTTCAGTTCATTGGGTAGAAAAAAAGGAGATTGGAGTTTAAGAATTTCACTGGTGTAATAAATTCTGTATATTGCTACCATGTTAGAGCAACAAGGCTGTTAATTTAAAATTAAATAAAACCCTTCTGTCTTCCACATTGATGGAAGACAAAAGATTATGGGAAAGTTCTTTTTAAGGTGATAGGAGGAAAAGTTCAGCAGCATCCATCATGGCTTCCAGGCCTGCTGGGATAGGAGGGAGGGACATAAAGGTGTCAACACTAGAGTTGTCTCAGTAGTAAATCACCGTTAGTGGAGCTAGCACAGGAATGGCAAACCAAAGCAGCTGTTAGTTGTGCAGTGTTGGATCTCTCAATGTTGTGTTAAGACAAGTTCCCTTCTCATGACCTTGCTTTCCAATGCTGTTTTTACACCACCATCATCTCCCTCGTTAGCCTTATGACCTGAACATGGCTGTTTTTTTTTTAAATTGCTGATTAAAGCTGAAAAAATTTAAGGACTGCGGAGTCTGGAGGCTCTAACTGTTCGAACATCACGGGCTGGATTTTTTGACAGCTGTTTGGTGATGTTCTTTTCTTTATATGTCTGTGGTGACATACTCTGGCCATTTTTTCATATCAAGATTGAGACATTTTGTGATTTTTAGTGAGAAACACAGCTGCTGTTACTGTATCTGATTCATTTCCTTCTAATGCATAAAACTTAAAGCAGAAATCCTTTCTTATGAATTAAAAGTTTGCCTACTTGAAAGCTGAAGTTTTATATTAGCATCTGTGAGATCTATGATTGTGTGTTAAACTAATTTAACTCAATTAAATTTACAAACTTGTATATATTTTGGCTTTGATCTGCTGTGCATTGTGTAGATGACTAAAATGTAAGCATTCTGAGAAGTTTGCCTTTTTTCTATTCCTACCTGTAAGGTTTCTCCACCCTCACCCTAAATTCAGAGTCCACAGTAGGAAGGAAAACAATTGGAGATCAAGGTCTTTAGTAGAAATGTTTCGGGCAGTGAAGCCCCATGGCTGTGGATGTACATGTTTGCCTCTGCTGATGTCAGCCATTTGAAGCTGGCAAGAAATCTGCAAGTGTGTCAACACCGGGATTGAGGGGAAATTAGAGGGAGGATTATCTTGCATATTGCTTATACTGTTCAGTAATACTTATGCAGACCACTAAGTAAGTCTCTTACTTATCTGACTTCAGGTTAGGCAGTACATTAAGTTGGGGGAAAAGCAATAAGGTGATACGTACTCTTAACTAGTGCTCAATTGGATTATTAATTACATTATTAATTTAACATGCAATTTGTGTAATATTTAAATATGCCTTTCCAGAATGCAATTTTACCTGATTTAAGATACTGAAGTTCTATTCTATTCTGTTCTTTTAAGAAGCATGAATTCAAATAATGCTAGAATATAGACCTTTTTCAACTTGCCTTCCTGACTTCAAATCAGAACTGCTGCTTTGTGTCTCAGTATCTAAATTCAGGGCCATCCATTATAGCAGCAGTATCAATTCTGCTATTAGAACAAGTGGCCATAACATACAGCCAGTTCTTTAAGTTACAGCATGAGTGGATGAATTAACAAGTTGCTATTGTTTTGATTTAAACTATCAGCTGTTCATCAACACTCAGCTATTTTGGTTAATGATATAACCAGCCATGCCAATTCAGATGCTACATTGACCCACTGTTGAACTAAAGATCAAATTTTCTAAAAGACGTGATCTACATTTTTAAGATATATTGGTGAATTTTGAAAATGTGTAAGGAAAACTGAATGATACCATTCAATTACCCGCAGTAACCTAAGATTTGCATCCTAGCTTGCCAAAAGACCAAGTCTGCTCACTCTTGTTCATAGGGAAGCACTTCCGCAACACTAAAGAGCACCATCTAGTGGGGTAAATGAGAAGTTAGTTTAGTCCTCATGTGTGGGAGGCTATGTGACTGGGAAGAGAAGAAAAATAACCAAAAATTAAGCCGATGAGTTTTTATTTTCTTGTCAACTTTCATCTTAAAGTTTAGGAGCTGACAAGTGTTTGAAGGGCTCTTACCCGAAACGTCGATTTTGCTGCTCCTCTGATGCTGCCTGAACTGCTGTGCTGTTCCAGCACCACTAATCCAAAATCTGGTTTCCAGCATCTGCAGTCATTGTTTTTACCCAGTGTTGTACCAAGCACCCTTTATCAAATAACGTGCAAACTGAAGAACAGTCACCACTGGAAGTTGGCTAAATCCTGTATTCCTGATTAGTGTAAATGTTGAGACAGTCCAGGCTATATCATGGAGATAAGAAAAGCGTGTGACATCTCTCTTCTACAAAACTATAAAGTATGAATGAGTGTGTATCTCACCATCACGATTAGCACTACCACCTCACAGTAACAGGGGCCCAGGTTTGAATCCAGCTTTGGGTGACTGTGTGTGGAGTTTGCACGTTCTGTGTCTGCATGGGTTTCCTCTGGATGCTCCAGTTCCCTCCCACAGTCTAAAGAAGTGTACGTCAGTTGTTTTGGCCGTGTTAAGTTACCCGGTAGTATACAGGAATGTGCAGGCTGGGTGGGTTTGCCATGGGAAATGTGGGATTATGTGGATAGGGTGGGAGAGCTGGGTCTGGGTGGGATGCTGTTCAGAGGTTTGGTGCAGACTTGATGGGCCAAATGGCCTGTTTCTGCAGGGTAGGGATTCTATGATTGTAATTTCAAAATCGGTTGGGAGAAAATTGATCAGAGAATAGACTAAATTTAAGAAAATGGATTTATTTAGATGGATCGCATGATTAATGTGATTGTGTGGTCTGGGCATACTGCAGTCACTTAGTGAGCAAAGCATTTCATCAAAATGGAGCCACACCTTTTTTTTTAAAGAAATGTTTTGGTTATATAGCATTCAGGCTATTACTCAGACCATTCTACAGTAGGCAGATCAGGGTAAAAGTCCATCTGGTACTGTATTCTGAAGATGGGAATGAGCTGCAATAAGTTCCATAAGGAGTGAGGGCATTTCATTTGTAATGTGGGTTGGCCTCCTGCAATCTGAGTCTGCAATCCAGACTAGAGCCGTATGGCTAAGTGAGTATGACTCCTCTATGTTGCATACCTCTCCATTCTGAGACTTTGAACTTGATGGCAGTACTTATAGCCAATGTTAAATGTTCTGTTCCAGCCAATGCTGCCTTGAGCCTGATAAACTATCTAGCATAGCTTTCCAAAGATAGATTTTAAATTGGCCACTATGTCACTCAACTGATGTAAACTTACTATGTGCATGAACCCAAACAAACTGTAAAATTAACTTCTACAGCCAAAGTAGAAGGAAAGAGCTCTGAAACTGCCTCACATTTCATTTTACAAATAACTTCAATTGTGAAAGAAGAAAACAAATTGTGGCGATTGGTAAAGAAAAGCTACTTTCTGATTGTGAATTTTTACTATCAAGGTGAAAGGTCAAACTAAACTTTTTCAGCCCACTTTGTCCTGCACCATCAGTGAAATCCCCTAATGGCTTATCCAATTGTGGCGACCAGGAAATCCAGAAGGATTTGAAAATGTCTCTGATTTGACCAGAACCGCAATGCAATCCAGTGAACACACAGTTTCTATACAGGTTTTAAATGAACAAATATGTAAAGGGATGCAAGGACCTTAACTGCAGTTGTATGGAATGTCATGAAGTTGTGTGGCCCATGAAGTAAGGCCATTGGGTTATAGCTGCTACAGTTTCCCAAGTAAAATGTTGATCTTCCATCTTACCATTTCAAGGTGGGTCTCCAATCCAACCAGTGGGAACAATTGAACTGAATAAAGCAACCGAGACAAAACATTGTATATAAAACGCCTGAAAATCCAGATTTAAAAATAGTTGATCTGATGAAAGTAGTACCATTTTTAGGAGCAGTCTATATCAAAAATGTCTGAAGTCTGCCATCATTTGAAAATTCATAAACCTGTAGGAAAAAGCCATCTGACTTACAATTTTTTAAACTAATACTGTTATGAATGCTGTTCAGAATGAGAGCAGGAGGGAAAGACCAAAGACCTAATTGCACAATAACTTGCTTTTTAATTCACTGCATACTTAGGTGTGGGCATCACTGGTTAGGCCAGTATTTATTGCCCACGTCAACTGTCCCTGCGCATGTAGTGAGCTGTCAAGAGCTGAATAGCTTGCTAGATCATTTCTGAAGGTGGTTCAGTGTCAATTCCATTATTGTGGCTCTTGAGTCACATGTAGGTGAGGCAGAGCAAGGTGCCTTCCTCAAAGAACATTAATGTATCAGGTGAGGTTTTACAACAATCATGTATTTTATTCCAGATGCTTCAATTAAATGTAATATGTCTAGTAGCTGTGGTTGGATTCGAACATGTCTCTGACTTTGTTCTGCAACGTCCATCACAAATCCCTCCAATAACTGGGAAAGGATGTACAGTTGGTATGACAATTTAATAACCAAAATAGATTTTGGAAGGAATGACCAAATGCCATTATTCAATGGGAGAGAGAATCTTATTGGTGAGCATAATACCAAACGTGCAAGCAAAATAATGAGCTTTGTTGCTTCAAGTTTTTCCAAACCTGATCTGTAGAAACTCTTGAAGCTCAGTTGAATAACATCAGCATTGTTTACTGGGTTCCACAGATCCACTTGTTGAATTACTGTGGACCAAGTAAACTGCTCAAAGTATTAACTCCAGTGGAGAGATTGACTAACAATCAAGAATGATTGATTGGTTGATTAGAAACATATTCATGGGGCTCTTTGACATCTTCAGAATAAAGAGGATAGATGTATCTTGGTAAACATTGGCAATTGAGAGACTGTTAGTGATTTAATATCAGAGGATCCTTTGCCTGAAAGCACGAGGAGTCCTATCAACCAAGAAAAAGAGCTATTGCATGATACAATTCCTCAAAGGTACATGGTTCCCATCCTAATAGAATATTGGGCCATCGTTTCAACCTCTTTGGGGCCCTAGATACCTTCCTTAATATCTGTGCATAAAAAGATTGGGTAATTAGTTTAGCAGTTCACTGCAACTCACCACCATCTTCTCAAGGGAATCTAAGGATAAGCAGTAAACTGGTAGCCAATCAGCAACACAAGTGACTTTTTTTTATTTAAAACTAAAGAAGCTTCCTGAGCTGTTCAAATAGCATTTAAATCAGATTGGTCTTTTGCCACATGATTGCTCAAGGTAGAACATTATTTTGAGGCATTTGGAGGAGTGCATTGTGATCCAACAGTGAAGAAATAAAAAGCAATTTACCTTTTTTTTTAAAAAATCATTTCCTTGACTGACTTTCAGAGTAGTTTGGATGATGGACAAGTTGGGCTCATTCTCAAACTGACCACTAGGTAGAGCTCTGTGCAGACTGGGAATGCTGTACAGACCAGGGGGAAAGATGCAAACTACTACACATCTCTGTGAAATGGAAAAAATCTAGTCTTGGAACTAGAGGAATTACCTGAGACCTGGCAGGAGAGCCAGGCTGGTGGGCGAGGGGTGGTGTGATATCGTCAGAGAAATCTTGATCGGTTTTTCATTAACAGCTTTGTTTGCTTTGTAGATTTTAGTGCTTTTCCCTGTAATTGAAACTTTTTTCCTGCTTCCCTACTCATTCCTTCTCTCAAAAAAATATTTGAGGCTCAGTTGGTTAAGAGGGGATGTAGTAAGGTTTTTAAAACTTGTAAATCTTTTCTGAACACTTTCAAGGATACTGCCAGGATTGGAGGGTCTGAGCTATAGGCAGAGGTTGAATAGGCTGGGGCTTTTCTCCCTGGAGTGTTGAAGGCTGAGGAGTTTATAAAACCTTATTAAAGAGGTTTATAAAATCATGAGGGTCATGGATAGGATGATTAGCCAGAGTATGGATTAGTGGTGCTGGAAGAGCACAGCAGTTCAGGCAGCATCCGAGGAGCAGTAAAATCGATGTTTCGGGCAAAAGCCCTTCTAGGGGAGTGTGAAACTAATCATCATAGGTTTAAGTTGAGGGGGGTAACCTCAGTTTTTAGGGTCTGTTCAGTGCTGCATATTTCTGACTCTGATTCTAGTCACTTCGAGAATTTCAAGCCTTTAATGGCAGAAGGCACAGCTCCTTGATTGGAAGAATGGATTTTGAGAGGCACAGTGAGTGTGCTTCTGTAACAGCCTTAATCTAAACAGCCCAAGAGAAGCATGAAACAGTGGGCAGATATTGGGGCAGATTACCAAGCATTGCAAAGGAAGGACATATGATAGCAAATTAGAGATTTAGGCAGGAAAATCCAGGGCTTTTGGCTCACCGGTGAAGGCACACCCAACAATGATGGAAGAATTGAAATCTGAAAAATCAAGAGACTCTTAATTAGAGAAACCGAGATCTTGAGTGATGTAGGTGAAGCCAATTTGAAAACCATGTTTTTGAACCATGGGTCTTAAAATTTGAGCTATCGTAGGTCTGTGCCGTTGGGAGTGATGGATGAAAGTGATTTAATGCAAGTAGTCATGTTCTAGATGACAGCATGTTTACAAAGGTTAAAATGTCAGGAACCAGCTAGGACTGGATTAGAATGGTTGTTGAGTTAATAACTGCATGGATGAGGGCTTCTGTGGTGGATGAGCACAGATGGCTGACATTAGAAGTGAGAATGAGTAAATTTGAAGATATGAATAGATCTTCAGAAGCTAATGTCTGCATCAAACAGGGCACCAAGTTTATGAACAATCTACTTCAACTGCAGTATATCCCCTCTGAGATAGGCAGTGAAAGTAGATAATGGCTTCAGTCCTCCAACATTTGTAGACTCTAGATTTGTTATGTTGTGATTCAGATTTTAGGCTGAGCGCTTCTGGTCTGATACATCAGGAGCTAATGAAAATCAGTCAGCTCAGGTGAATGCAACTTGGTACCAGTTAGGATACTGGTGGGAGCATTCTGGATCCGCTCCTATCTGAGGATGGGGGGGGACAGCCAGGAGAGCACTGAATAAAGACATGAGGGGTGGGCTAATTGAGGCAATGTGGAAACTTGGTCAAGTGTTACAGCTGAGTGTGTGACCTGGGAGAAGGATGAAAACAATGAATGAATGATTTCTTGTTCTTTGTACTCTACAGTGAATAAGTTTTTTTTTTTAAAAGTGCAAAACAGCAATTGTTGCAATAATCTGGCACTATTTTGAATTGTTTAATAATAAAATGATGTAACTGAAAGAGAGTCCATCTTTGTTCCACTGCCTCCACCGTGGGTCCTGAGCCAGCTCACCAATGACAGCTATACCACACCCACCACTGTCAGTCGTCACTCTTCAGATGCTATCTCTTCTCTGGGCCTGCCTCACCGATGGGTTGCTGATGCCATGCCCCATGCTGGACCAACACCCTCTCTGCTAACCAGGAGCCACCGCCTCACTGCTTACCAGGAGCCCCTGCTGCGGGCCTACCACAACCATGGAAGTGACTGGGAATTTATCATGGCGTGCACAGAGAATAACTTTAATCTTTAACTGAAGAAAATTTAAGACTGCTCTGGAAGTAGATATCCAACAAGTTGTCACACAATTGGAAGAAAGGACCGAGAAACGCAACCCTGTTGACCTTGTCTGGGGACTAGTTCCAAAATTTGGGAGTTCTGTCTCTCAGACTGGTTCAGCAACAGCCTGACACATTTGCAGTCATGAAGTTAGCCGTTGCACTCAGCCACCCTGGCAGCAACATCTGCGCGTGTCCAGTTCCGCTGGCAGGTTAGACCCAATAGAGGTGACAGAACAGTGGTATCCAGTCTGAGAGGAATTGCCCTGGAAGACTTCAACATTGGTCCTGCACCAGAGAACACCAGGTAAAACATGGGCAAGGAAGCTATCTGTAGATTACCTCAACTCCCCAGGTTGATATATTGTTGAACACCACTTGGAGGAAGCACAAAGCCTAGCAAGAATATAGAATGTGCTCTGGGGGCTTCAGTGTCCATCACCAGGAGTGCCATGCTTGGCAATACCACTAGTGTCTGAATTGGTTGGGTCATATGAGCATTGCTGCTAGACTGGATGTGTGGCAAGTGGTGAGGGAACCAACAAGAGGGAAAAACATTCTTGACCTCATCCCTTCAACCTGCCTACTGCAGATGCATCTGACTTTGAGACAGTATCACTAAGTGACCACAGCACACTCGTGGAGACAAAGTCCCACTTTCACACTGAGAATGTTGTCCATCGAGCTGTGTGGCATTATCACTCTGCTAAATGGGACAGACAACTCCACTGGAATCCAGGAAGCACTGGACCATCAGAATTGAGTCCTGGTTCAGGAATCTAAGGTTAACGTGCATACTCAGTTAGCAGTTAAGAAGGCAAATACAATGTTAGCATTCATTTCAAGAGGGCTAGAAAACAAGAGCAGAAATGTACTGAAAGACTCTGGTCAGACTGCGTTTGGAATATTTGAGAGCAGTTTTGGTCTATGGATCTGATTTTGGAGGGGTCCAGAGGAGGTACACAAGAATGCTACTGGCGATGAAGGGCTTGTCATATGAGGAGTGGTTGAGAACTCTGGGTCTGTACTCTATTTTAGAGGTATAAGGATGAAGAGGATCTCATTGAAGCTTAGAGTACTGAGAGGCTCAGACAGAGTGGATGTGGAGATGATTTTCTACTGGTCGGAAAGACTAGCATCCAAAGACAGCCTCAGAGTGAAGGGACGAACCTTTAGAACTGAAATGAGCAGAAATTGCTTCAGAGGGTGGGGACTGTGTGGAACTCATTGCTGTGGAGGCCAAGTCATTGAGTGGATTTAAGACCGAGGTAGATTCATGATTAGTAAGGGGGATCAAAGTTTACGGGGAGAAGGCATGTGAATGGTGTTGAGAAACATCAGCCATGATTGAATGTCGGAACAAACTTGAGGGGCTGAATGGCCTAAATATGCTCCTATATCTTATGGTCTAGCAATTGAAGTAATGTTTGCATTGCTTGGACATTGGTAATGGTAGATGCAAGTCAGCACATTTTAAAGTTGGGAAGACCAGGTGGAATTTGCACTGGTGTGAAATGGAAACAAGGTTTCTATTGAAGGGTCTGTGGAGAAGAGAAAGTGGAAATGTTCGTTGTGGATAAAATTACAAGTTAACCTGGTGAACATCAAGACTGGCATGATTGAAAGTGCTATATATCCAGATTAGTATACTAGATGCTTGGATTTTTTTCTTAAACTGCCACACAGCACTGATCCAAGTGAAACTGGATGAAATCTGCGTTGAATATGTAATCTTTAAACGAAATGACTATTCTAGTTATTGTGAAACCCAAACTCCAACTTGGAAATATGCATGAAGCAGAAAGAAAACCGGTAATAAGAGGTTTCTCCCATGTTGTGACCTTGAAAGTAAATGCAATTCAGATATTGAATTGGTCTAATGTCAGCGCACTCATAATTTCAAGTGCGTGCAGCACATATTGAACAAGTATGTTGGGTGTTATTTGACCATTACAGCTTGAGGTCATAGATTCTGCATTTAATTTCACCTTTTATATTTTGAGTAAAATTTAAGTTTGCATGTTTCCTTGTATTTCTATTAATTTCTTTTACATCCACTGCAAGCATTTCAAATATCCATCTCCAACTCATCTTTTTGTGTTGCATAATTCTTGGTCCAGATTTTGGATAGCTTATTTTGTGGCTTATCAAATTAAGATGACCAGCAGTTACACTGAAAATGTATTCTACTTTGAGAAATATTAAATGTGATGTTTGTAAGTTCAAGCTTAAATAGTGCTTTCACAGTAGTCAATTTTTCTAATCGTCTATCTTCAACAGAATTACCTATCCATGAGAATTGTGAATCCTGTCTAAGGAGTTTACGATTGGCCAGTCTTCCCACAGCAATGATTGTGTTGTATCGCTGGCCCAAGAACATGTCGTATGTCTACAACCTCATGGCCTCGGGTAGAAATGGACGGAGGTTAGGAGGATGACAAGATCTACGTTTACCAAGGTTAAGCAAGGTTCATGGGGTCATGACTGGGCCATTTATCAGTGATTCCATGTTAATGTGCTGACCCTGATGACCAGGACCCTGCTGTTTTTTATCCAGCATTTGCGCAATTGGCTGTTTGTTTAGCAGGTGCCTCTCTAGTTATGAAATACCAGGGGATTTTTTTTTGTGCATTTGAAACCGTGAACTAAGCAAAAGTGTTTTGAATTATGGCTATTCAAGGTGGTTGGTTTGCTAATCTGTTACAGTATATGTTTAAAACAACATGCAAATATTAAGGGACTTTTTATCAAACATTTGTAAAACAATTTAAAGAGCCAAGTGCCTCCACTCAGTCTGCATATATCCTCAGAATAGAAGAAACTAATGGTTGATGTTCTGAGGATTATGTATAGTGCAGCAGTGTTGTATTATGCAGTCTTCATGGTTTTAGTTTGGTTCACTTTTACATAAGAATGTGGACTGAACCAGCATGTAACTTAAATGCAGAATAAATCACTTAATCAGTGTACTTCCTGTACTCGAATAACTGCAATGTTAGCTGCTAATAAATCATTCCACCAGTGCCAGTGTTTCAGTCTTTATTGCGTGCAGTCTTGTTTTAAGAAATTAAGAAACCTATAATGTTTCACCGTGTATCTACATGATTCACGGTCTACTGCTTGAAATACACTTGCAATGTTTGTCAGGCTGCCAGTTCTTTAAATTATAATATTTATATTCTGAGATTTAACATAAATTAGCAGTTGCATTATGAAACTACAATGTATTTAAATAATTCATAGCCTAAAAGCAACAGTTTAAGATTACAAATAGAAGTTTCTTTACAGAATTAATGAAAACATAAAATACATAATTTGTTAAACAGTTGGACTTACGTCACTGTGGGGAGAAAAAATTATAATAGTCTGTGCAGGAAAATGTTTTCAACTGCACAATCTAGATAAAATTACATTTGTGAAAATCATCACAAAGCTTCTGGTTTTTTAATGAACCTCCTACCAAGTTGTCTTCCTGAAGGCTATTGTGTAATTTTTGGTAAACGGACTGTGTGTACAATATCTGTAGACACTATGCAAATCCAAATGTTGGTTATTGATATGTTAAACTACAGAGTTCCTGTGCATTGTGAATATAGGTCATATGTTGTATGGGAATGGTGTGAATTTTGTGGGCAAGTTGTCCACTGGATACAGCATAGGATTGGTTTTCATTGTAGGAGGCCCATTTAAAAGTTCCCAGTCACAAGCCCTGACTAGCTCCACTGTGAAGATCTTGAGGAGAATCTTGGCAAACTCTTTGCCCACACAACTCCTGGATCCTCCTCCAAAAGGAATGTAGCTGAATCTGCAGGATTCATTTTCTGAGCAGCCCTCCATGAAGCGATCGGGGTTAAACTCTTCTTTCTTTGAGAAATTTGTCGCTACATCATGTGTGTCACAAATACTGTAAATTACATTCCAGCCTTTTGGTATCTGATATCCCTGGAAATAAATATTTTCAAAATTAATTAAACTGGTTTTAACTACAGACAAGTACTTTGAATTCATGTACAACGATTGTGGGTGCTTTTGAGAAATAAATTCAAAGTTATTATTTTGGTGTTGGGAGGATGATAAGTCACCTCCTAAATGTTACAAACCTTCACAAGAAAATGTCTGGAATTGGTTGACTGACTGACTTTCCAGGTGGTAAAAATAGTGACTACAGATGTTGGATACCAGATGCTGGATTAGTGGTGCTGGAAGATGACTGTATCCAGGTCATTCCTCTGACTCTAGCCTTGTTTTTGGAGTTGCGTGACTTCCAAAAGGAGAAGCATAAAGCTGATTGGGTCATCAGTTTAGGTAAGTTACAATCATGTAAATAGATGTGTTGCTGTCTTTCCCAGTTTTATTGACTTATCAATTTAAATCAATATCAATCCCCTTCCCCTAACACATATGCACTCAAAAATGCAGAGATAGCTAAGACGCTAACATTCCCGGTCTCTCTTCATACCTGAATCACTCCTGCCCAGCTACTATCCTTGCAAATCTGTTCTGCACCCTTACTAGAGTTACAGAACCTCTTTCTTATTGTCTGGTAACCTAAGGTTATATGCAACTCTGTCATAACCTCCTTGATTGTATTTGCTTCCTTGACAACCAGGCATCTTCAGGCTCTTAACTCTGGGTAGGGCTAATTGATTACAATTTTAGTACTAATGTAATGTCTCTACGTTTAAACTCCATCTTAACTATAAAGATTTTGTATTTTTGTTTGAAAATGCAGAGAAAAACACCTCTGCAGCTATGGATTTACCAACCTGCAAGTTCTGTAAAATCAAAAAATGTTCTTAAATGTATAAAAGTTTTACTTTAACACAATTGTCGCAAAGATGTTATATAGGTTATAAGCATTGGTTTGACTCTAATTTCAACTTACATTTAGCACGAAGGTTTTTAGGGCCACACGGAATCCCCCAGGAACTGGGGGACTGAGCCGAAGAGTTTCTTTGATAACGCTTCCGGTATATTTAAGTTGTTCCAGTAGTTCCATGCTGATGTGGCTGATCTCTGAGCCGTCTCTGCTCAATAATCCCTGCAAATCCATGGAGAAGTCACATGTCAATCGAAAAAGAGAAACCGCTACTCAGGATACTATCGGTGGAGCCTCCTTTAAACCCGAGCAAACTCTGGAAACCTGTGAATGTAACCTCACCTGCTCTTGCAGCTCCCGCCTGACTTTGTGTAACACCTCCGGGTGTAGGGCTAGGAAGGTGACCAGGGAGGTGGCGGTACTGGCAGTCGTCTCGTGTCCTCCAAATAACAACTCGGTAGCAGATTCCTTCAGCTCCTGTTCAGTAGCAATAATAAACACACATGAGACACCTGGTATACCGCGCCTCCACTTACACTGAAGAGACTGCCAGAAAGCGCTGCGGGATTCGGCTACAACTGGTGCAAACCACAGGAATCCTCACTGTTTTAAATCAACCCGTAATTGCATTTTTTTTCTTCCAGACACGAAACGGTGAAGTTTGTTCAACTGAGGTGGGAAAGTCGGAGTGGCACTTGCTTTTGCCCTGTGCATCGGTGTTGGAGTTATCGTTAAGGGGCAGTATTGGTATGGTGGGGGACTGTACAGGGCTGTATTCTGGGTCAGTATTCGGGTGTAGGGTGGGGATAGTGGTTAGGGAGATCGCTCTGTGCTCTGCAGTAGAGCCTGGATTCTGGGGCAGTGTCTATATGCTGGGATTAGTGTTCAGGAGTGAGTTGGGGGTCTGTGTTCTGGGGTAGTGTCTATATTCTGGGATTAGTGTTCAGGAGGGAGTTGGGGGTCTGTGTTCTGGGGTAGTGTCTATATTCCGGGATTTCGTATTCAGGAGGGAGGGAGGGTCTGTGTTCTGGGCTCGGCGATACGGGGCAGAGGCTGTCACTAGATCAAAGATAAAAAACCGAAAGAACTGCGGCTGCTGGAAATCTGAAATAAAAAGAGTGCTGGAAAATCTGGCAGCATCTGTGGAGAGAAGTCAGAGTTAGCGTTTCTAATTCAGTGCCCCTTCCTCAGCGAGGGGCTGTCTCTGTTTACCTGTAAACGCAGCGGTTGCTCGCTCTGTTCCGAGTGCTCGATCAGAAGTTGCAGAGCATCTTTGAACTGCCCGGAGGAATCGCGTCTCGCCACCTTTTTCCTGATGTTCTCCTCGATTTTCGCGTGGATCACATTCCTCGCCTTCAGCCCCTGTCACCAAATAACGGCACGGTCACTGTTAGCGCACCGTTGGAGAGAGGGTACCCCCTCCAGACCTAAACCTTGCGCTTCTCCGGGCCCCGTCTTATCTTTCATAGACATATTTCTAACTAATCGTCCTCCGGGGTCCTTACCCGGTATAAGCCGCTGAACGGTACATCGATAGGCAGGGAGAAGAGATTACGGATCATTTCCTCAAAGGCCTGGATAAGTTCCCGCTGAGTCTGCGGGCTGGTGTTCGCGGGTTCGAAGCCGAGCAGAATCCGCATCGCGATGCCGAACATGAGACGCTTCATTTCGGGGTAGACGAGCACACAGGAGCCGCTGTCCAGCCACCGCCGGACGCCGGCCCGGATCTCCTCCCCCATCACTGGGATGTAATTCTGCAGAGCTTCCCTCGAGAAAGCTTTCAAGATCACCTGGAATTAAAGCGAATTAGTGAATGCGAGATCTGCATTGCATTGCAAACCATTTGCTCCATTATAAAGGGTCACTTTTCAGATGGCTGCAATGAGCACTTTTGACCCCAACCACTGTTTGTATCTGGGCTTCTCCGATCGTGGGTGGTGCAAATTATCGTGGGATTCCCTGTCCAATAATATTGGCGTTGCTCGCATGGAGGTTACTCTCAGTGTAGTGGCTTACCCTCTTTCTGTGTTTGTGCTCCGAGTGGTGTAGGTTGGACAGGCAGCCGGCCCCCAGGATGGTCCGTACTGAGGCAGGCCATTGCACCGAGACCAGCTTGTGCTCCCCCAGTAAGATCTGCTTCACGTTCTCGGCTCCCATGACCCGCACCGTCGGGTTCCCGAACAGATGGGTCTTGTAGATGTAGCCGTACTTACGCACTTTCATTTTCAGGAACTTGTATCTCTGTAAGTAATGAATACACGTTTATCGGCTAGGCGCGGGGTTTGGGAGCGGCTGGTGGGAGATTGGTGTCTAGTTTTTTGCTGGTTAACTATTGGGATTGCTTAACTAGCGAGGAGACAAAACCCCAGAACGTTATAAACTGCTTCTCGAACACAAGAGACAGAAAGCGAATCAAAATTCGAACGAGGTTAACCTGACGCACCGTGTGAAATCAATCAATTTGGCAGCCATTCAAACAAGACGAATGTGGGGTTTTTATTTTGCAATGATGCTCTCTGTTAAATTCCTCTGTTCCTATTAATGACAAAATAACTGTGCAAAAGGATTGGAATAATCCCTCAGTGCTGTACAATTGTTGAGCCATTTGCTCTCACTCTTTCAAAAACAATTCCTTTTTGTTACAAAAATTCCCTCTCGCTGTTGTCGACTTTACTATTTACCCACTCGGTTTCAGCCAGAGAAGTTGGTGGATGTTGTTGGTAGATTTGAGAAACGTGGAGATCTGCTATAATAGGAAGTTAAGAGACGGTCTCACCTGCAGGACTAGGTGGAGGGTCTCTCCTAGAAAAGGCAGCCCCATGGAACCTGGGGGCAGGGGCTTTTCACAGGCAGGGTCCCTTCCACTGACACAGTAAACTTCCCACAACTTCACCGCGAACAGGAAGAGCGCCAAGGGCAGCACGAAAGTGCACAGGAAGGTAGCACAAAGTGTAACCAAGACCATTTTGGCAGCCAGCTAGCCCTCAGTGCAGCCCTCTGATCAGCAGCGGGCCTGCCGTGTTCTCAGTGGAGCGAGTGACTCTCCCAAATGCTCACACTCCAGGTTCAAGCCTCCTTATAACTCCCCAGGTCCTCTGTCTCTCTTACCTTGGTCAGTTAAATTAGTTCACACAAAGTTCATCTTTCATTGTGTAGATTGTGCCATCCCTCTGACTCCGCCTGTTTCAGTGACGCTGGCCAAAAATCTTTAACCCATTGTTGGCCAGAAGGGATAGCACGAGTTAGATTTCTGACCGGTCTTCTCCCGTGGCTTAGGAAACTGTTACTCATTTTTTCTTAGCCGAGAAGGGAGGATAGGAAATTCCAGCTCGGAAATACGGGGTAAGCGATATCGGCCTTTACAATACAAAGTACTGAAGCGTTATAAGTTCTTGCATAACCCATTTCAGTTGTTTTCATCTTTGCAATGTGCTCTTTATGATCTGCAGAAACCGCAAGTTGGTAGCTAGCCTACAAAGTGTGGGTTCACCTTCACATTTGTACCCGGGATGTATTACATCAGGAAAATATTTGTTTAGGATGATGTCAGACTAATCCCGCTAACCTCCGTCGCAATGAAACGCTTAATTGTGTGGAATTGTCATTCAGATCATAACGCTGTGTCGTAATCCTTTTTCAGGGATGGTTAAGATTTTAATTCCGAACACTAAGTCACCTGAACCTGAACCCTGCTTATCTCGAAGGTATAGTTCAAACATGACAGTTTAAAGGAGGCCTGTGGTCATTTCTATAAGAATTGTGTGCTCTGATATCTAGGCTGCACCTGAGATTCACTGATGTATTCGGGGCGAAGGTGCTGTTAGAAAGTTTTCTGTATGATTGGCTGGTGACACGTCACGGGTGAGTTCCTGACCCCGCCAGTTCACGGTTAAAAGATTCTTGATATAAAGATGAATTTTGTAATTGTCATAAAAAGCCAAACTTCGCATTGACGTGGCGCAGAGTTTGAGTGACAGGAAACTAGCAGCCCAGCCCGGCGTTAACCTCCGGCTGCAGATTAAACCGCGCCTTCGGGAAACTCTGAGAAATAACGACGTCATCCAGAGGTGAATTCCTCAAATTATGATCCTGTGCAAGCCCTAGGTTCAAACCCAGGTCAGCCAGGCAAAGCGGTAGAAAAGCAAGGTTATATCAGAAAGTAAACACGGTCCGCCGTTGCCACCCACAGTTTTATAGGGACGGCAGCAGCAGCTATATCCCCGTGCAAAGTATGTGCGAGTTTACAGCTCGATGTGAAGACAGTCTGTTGTTGTAAAATGAAAGATATTGCATTACTGGAAATTTGCACTTAAAATACAACACGGCTGTCCCTTGTTTGAACCGCTGTGTTTACAGAAATGTACTGAGATTGTTTTTACATTGTAACACGGCAGCAAATCCGTTAGTGAGCCACTGAATCGATACAGTGCCGGGTTATTCCAAATAAACACTCAAATGTTTTGACACATCTGTACATCATGAAATAACGTTGGCCAGTTTCCTTTCGCCGTGTTATTAACTCCTTGCTGACCTGGTACGTTCTCCCAGGGCTGGCCACAGATGCATTCCGGGCACTTTGCTAACAGACGGAGTTTACTTTTTTTAAAAAATTGCAGAAAGTACTGGTAAAGCTCAAAATGTCTCTCAGAATCTGCGGAGGGAGGGCCGGTGTTGACTTTTCCAATATGAAATTTTAGGAAAATTATTCCCACCGCTTCATTGCTTGGCCTGCCGCCAGTGTCATTGAAAGAAAGGGCGCTCTGGGCTCAGCTTCCAAGTGGTTAATGGCAATGTATCCAGGGTTGTACGGTCAGCTGTCCACAAACAGGTGCTGCTCTTAATGCAAGTTTAAGTTTCGATCACTGAACGCTGCACAACGCCTTAGCCCTGTATTCAGAAGCGATGATAACATTCACAGCCATCACATTCCGGCCATTTACAATGCAAATTATTATTGTGTGCGGACAAATAAATAATGAATATTGCAACCGCTGATGGGGAGGGAGGTATCAGTACTTAGAGCGCCATTCAGTTGCTAATTGTCGGTTTTGAGTTCCGTTTCAGCAAGAAATTGGCTCCTGTTCAAACTGGTTGCATGGCAGAGACAGCATCTTCCTGAACATCCACTCATTGTTAATCCTTAAATTACACCCACTAGTTATACCTTTCTGAACAAGCCATTGTTAAAACCAAATCAAACGTCATTATATTTCCCCATTCTGTGAATCTAATGATTGCAGTGGATGTGATTGAATACAGACAGACACTGACTCTGCGAGGAATCAGGGAGGCCGACTGACCGGTTTTAAATCATAACAGACAACGAGAAATTGTCGACAGAAAACAGTAATTAGTATTGTATAAAGTAATGACAAGAAATAATGGCTTTAATTGGCGGCTCACAATCCCTGTTATTTAAAGTTCACTAGGACTGACGTTTTCTTAAGCAAAGCTAAAATGTTTAACGAGCTAAAGCTGTAGCCCCTGTGGATGGAGGAGTCGACTTTACCAGAAATTGCTGGAGGTGTTTGTTGTACCTTGTGAATATTCAGCGGTGGGGGCGGGTGTGGTTTTGAAAATGTGCCTTCTACGGTAAGCGCTCGAATAACTGAGTACTGCTCCTCGGATGCTGCCTGAACTGCTGTGCTTTTCCAGCACCACTCTAATCTAGAAGCTCGAATAACTGAGTTATACTGAGTACTTACAGTATTTTCTGTTTTCATCTAAAACTCTCTGCTTTGCTCCCATTATCATTTTGGTTCAGATTGTCTGATGAAGGGCTTTTGCAGTCTGCAGTTCTCACTTTTGCCCTGAGAAACGACGGTGTTTATGTAAAGCCTGTAACAGTACGGACTCTTGAAGAAGAGAATGAATGGAAATTAACACAAAATGCTCTCGTTTATTGTAACACACCATTCAAAACCAACAGTATCATTCCAATAGCAGACGGTCGCGGTCGCACCAGAGCAAAAGTGCGGGGGGAAAGAAAAAACTCGATTTCAACAGGAGTCTGCAAAATGTTTGCGTTTTGTAAGACTTCTTCACGCGACGAGTTATGATGGGCACGTCCTGAAAGAATCGTGGCAGCAGAGTCAATCCCAATTTTCAAAGCGGTATTGGATAAATACATAAATAAGAAATATTTCACGGATAATGGGACTAATTGGTTTGCACTTTCAGAGATACAGTACGAACACTTTGGACCGATTCCTTGCTGTGGTGCGTGCCTGCTTCACGGAGATTCATACATTTGTTCTAAATGCAATGATGGGAATGTTACAGTGAGTCGCCAAGGTCAGCATATATATTCAAAAAATATGACAGCGTAAGCCTTAATAATTGCTCAACAAAAAATAGCATTAACGTGATGTATTTCTTGAAATATGTCACTGTAGAAATCTGGTTCAGATTTATATCAAAACTGAATAGCAGGTAGAAGACGGAACGGATGGATGGATGCCAACGATAACTAGGCACTGGAGCTGTGCAGTTAAGAGCTGCAAATACAACGGGGTCATATGTAGTTAGTGTTCCTCTTGTGCTAACACTGCAAAACATCTATTTCAAAATGATCTATTAACTATGTACCTGATCCAAGCATAGCATTCCAATGTAACAAGTCATTTCACATCACTTAAATTAAGGTTTAAAATGCAGGACCCTCATCCAAGCAAAACTTTCTGAAAGGCCAGTGATTTCCGCACACCACGTAGCAACAGCATTTTAGAAATTTATTTCGTTTAGGCTGAATTGCCAAATAGTTAATGAAGTGTCCATGTTACAGGTTTTATATTTAACTAAATTTTAAAACTAAGCATATTTGGAAATGCACTTAACGGGATTCAATTGCAGATCCTCGAACTAATTTATAAATGTCTGCCTTACCATAGTTAGTCAAATCTGTCTTTAGAAAGGTATACAGACACCTCATTGTTCAGCATTCGGGCGGTGAGGCTGTTCCCTTTACAGAGTGGAATGGACCAGTTATTTATTAATCAATGTTATGCTCATTCCGTTATGGTCGTTTGTCTGGGATCCCCAGCAGATGGGGTAATTATGGGTTGTTACGACAATTCATAACAATGATCTCGCAAGACAGTCGCTTCCTCAGTAGACTGACATTACAGTTTGTCATTTAAAACATACGCACACATCCTCACATTCATCTACAGTCGTTTCCTCCCCCCCCCCCCCAGTATTTCGATGGTATGTTGACATTAATGGTAGATTCGAGCCCATTAGTTGGACCCCCCCCAGTATTTCGATGGTATGTTGACATTAATGATAGATCCGAGCCCATTAGTTGGAGGTGCGCCTACTGAACCCAGCTCGTATTTAATCCTCGTTGATCCCCTCGTTTAGCCTAGAGGTGAGGTGTGTGACTTCCCAATCTATAAAAGGTTACAATAACCTGTGAAATGTAGTTTGAAGCTAGGATTCCTGTAGATCGCTCGTCCCCAGATTTTTGGAGGGGGGGGGGGGGGTTCACACGGTTCTTCTTTGGACCCTGAGGCTTGTTCCCGTCCTCAGCCAGTGCTGACCGCAATCTGACCCAAAAGACGAACCGTGACATTTGCATGAACTTTGGTAGAAACGTCCTCAAGTTCACTGTCCGTCAAATAAACGGATCTGTGGGAGGAGCTGTTTGGAAGCAGAGACAGCGCTGAAGTCCCACATCATCTGATCCCTGCGCTGATTTAAAATCAGATGATACCAAAACGCTTTGTTAGAGCGTATAACAGATCGCTGGTTTATAGCCTAGCCTGTGCTGTATAGTATATCTTCCTGCGCTGTGTGTATGAGCCATTTCTTTTATTAAAACGATTCATTGCAAAGAAAGAGAAGTGAAATGATACCGCGGCTTCCTACATTTCTAGAAGTCTCACGTCGAGTTCAACGTGTCAAATCTGCGGAGGAGAATGTGTGGATTCTATCATGTACTAGGATAGGAATGACAGGCGTTAGAAAATTGGGCAATGGGCCACTCAATCTGAGGGTGGAGATTTCTCCCGGTCTCTGCATCATGAAGGAACGTTACACGTTGTTATAATTCCGTGCGAGATAAGCGAAAATCGTGATATTTCTGAATGCATTTTTTTTCTCAACTGTATGCATGACTGACCACATTACAAGAACATTTCCACAGACCCACCCGAACGCTAATAAATACGGCCGAAGATACTGTTAACTTTTCAAAATGCTTACACGTAATTTATTCATGTTTATTCTCACTCCACTTGTCATTCCTAATTCTGTCCTAATTTTAGCCATTCCAACAAATAAAGGTTTCGGGGATCCGGATTCATATCTCCCATGTACTTTCTTTCTGACCGTGAGGATTCCCCTTAATAGCAAGGTCACAAGGACACGTGTTTCTAGTTCATTCAAGGGTCAGCCAATAATGCAGGCAATGTACACCAGTCGGACAAACAAGAATCCACAACACAAACTTAACCGAAGCCCGAGACAGTAAAAGAAAATTAAAAGGCACCAAAGAAAATATTTCCCCGATTCCTACCAATTTTGTTTTGAGCCGAAAATGTTATTTTAACAAATATTTTGTAACAGAAGTAATGCAAGTCAATCTTTTACTTCGTGGCTGTCAACCCCACGAGAAATCAACAGGTTGATGCTTCAATGATTAAGCTGTTTGTTTTTATGCTCTTAATTTAAGAAATGCGTGCAGTTTGGCCTATGCCCATTGAATCCTTAAAGTACTCTATTATACTTGAGATTTTGCGGAATGTTCTTTTCTTTACAGTATATGCTATTGGCAAATTCTTTAACTCCTGTTCAATGACAGGTGTCAGCTTTGGTACTTGATGTGACATGTTCAGGATTGTATATTGACGAATGCGCTGATGTGTTATTTTTGTGAAGTATCACGCGTGCAGTAGAAAGTTTCAACTCAAAAGCTTTTACTGCACTAAGTTTACAATTTGATTTGTCTCATTGGTATTCTCACCTGAGTCAGAAGGTTGTGAGTTCAACCCCCATTCCAGCACACAATCCTAGGCTAACATTTCAGTGCTAGACTGTTGCAGTGTTGCATTAAGAATGTAATACATCCCATTTGAAGAGCAAGGGTGTGAGACATACAATGTATTTTTGAAATATCAAGAGTACGAGAATTATATTTGAGCATCTGAAACAACAACATGCTGTTGGAGAAAAGCTGAATTTGTTTACACTTTCTGTAATATTCAATTTTAAATTTTATGAATAAAGTATACTTTTGAGAGAACATTTCAATTCGACAATAAAAAAGAAAAAAATCTGGTCATGCATATCATTGCATTTATAGGATTTTGCTGCATGCAATTTCGCTGTTTCCTTCATTACAGCAGTGAATAACATTAAAAATACTTTGTTAACTACACGGAATCTTAGGAAATCTAGGAGTTGTGAAACATAAATATTAATTATTTATTTAATTCCAACAACTTCAATTCTACATGGTGGATGGAAAGATTGTGATAAATTTGTAAGTACTTTTTTAAAATGACTTTTGCTTATGTGATTGCAAATAGATCTCAACTAAATTGCAATTGTTTGGTGATTTCAATGCTTATATTCAATTATATATTAAATTGTAAGAGTTGTCTGATTATCTACAGATTTAATGTAAATCCAACATCTATGTTAACTCCTTGGATATCCCTGTTTATTTATCAAGTCTTCTTCTTAGGCAGTTACTTAAGATCAAGGATAATTTGCTTCTACTCTAGTAGGAAGTGAGGACTGCAGATGCTGGAGATCAGAGCTGGAAATGTGTTGCTGGAAAGGCGCAGCAGGTCAGGCAGTAACCAAGGAGCAGGAGAATCTACGTTCCGGGCATAAGCCCTTCTTCAGGAATGAGGAAAGTTTGTCCAGCAGACTAAGATAAAAGGTAGGGAGGAGGGACTTGGGGGAGGGGCGTCGGGAATGTAATAGGTGGAAAGAGGTCAAGGTGAGGGTGATAGGTCAGACTGGGGTGGGGCGGAGAGGTCGGGAAGAAGATTGCAGGTTAGGAAGGCGGTGCTGAATTTGATGGATTTGACTGAGACAGGGTGGGGGGAGGGGAAATGAGGAAACTGGTGAAATCCGAGTTCATCCCTTGTGGTTGGAGGGTTCCTAGCCGGAAGATGAGGCGTTCTTCCTCCAACCGTCTACTCTAGTATGATGGGTTCTGAGATAGCTGCTAAGTCCAATACATGATCTGCACATTCTGCCACATTCAGGGCAGTAGGTGCTTGCACAACCCAGTGGATGAGTTGTTGGGAGCTTTATGCACTACCTCTAATACCACAACTTAATCACATGTACTTTCAATGAAATCTTCCCATGCACTCAGTGTCTTCCCAAATGAACCTGCTGTATTTTGATCATTCACAAGTCAGGATGTCCATAAGGTAGTACGACATTTTCAAGGATGCCTTGAGGACCTTGTTAAACTGTTTCTGCTGTCTTCCAAGGTGTCCTCTGCCATGATCCATTTTGGAGTAGAGCAGTTGTTTCCTAATTCAATCCTGTGGATGTCAAACCTACAAATGACATGCCTTTCCCAATGGATCTGGAACTCAGACGTGGGAGCCTTCATACTGACCACACTGGCTTGAAAGAGGAGACTGTGCAGGCCCGCCTTTCTCGCCACCAAATTTGGAGAATCTCGTGAAGTTGCCATTGCTGATACTTCTCCTGTACTTTAGGTTATTGAAGTCGCCAGGGTGTGGGGATCACTGTTACCTGGTAAAACATAACCTTACTCTTGGGCTCATGATCAATCTCCTCCAATACTCTTTTCCTCAGTGATATTGCTGGGGAATATCACTGAGGAACTTGGGTCAGTTGTTCATTATAATTTGCCTTCTCTAAAGATAATCAATATTTCTACAGTTCTTTAATAGTCTTACATAACACAGGGCAGCAAATATCAACAAGTCAATTGGTTCAGAATATTATAGCATTGCTACGTGATACTTAATTTTTTTTAGAGTTTAGAATCTAAATTGGTATTTTGGAGGTATTTGAAAAGGTAAAATCCCCACCATCAATAGTTTGTCATTCAGGGTCCAGTGTGCAATATTCAAGATGGACCAAAGGGAATAAAATACCATTTTTAAAAATTACTTCATGATTCATATATGGCTGTTTCATTGCACCTTCAAAACAAATATTTGAAGAAATGTCTGATAAATCTCAGCAAAAAAAGGTCACACCTTCAAAAAGGCCAGGTCCCTCAATGAATTGCTTTAAGAGACATGAGTATTTCATTATTTGTGCAGTTATATCAAAAAATAATTTCAGTGCTAACAGATACAGGGCAAGTGTAAACCTTCAACTGGACAGATGTTGCAAATATCTAAACAAGAGATAAAATGTGAACTATACATCATTGGAATGGTTTTAAACTCTGCAATGTTTTACACTGATGTGTGATTCAAACAATGAATGTTAGATAACATCAAGAACATCAGTCATAGAGATTAAACCAATGGTATTGCATCCACAGTAAAATTGAAGTCCCAAATAGAGCAAATAAGATTGAAAGAGCACGTTACGTTTGGATTTCCCCTGAAGTTTCTAAAATCAAATCACTGCAATCAAAACAAGCACAGAACTCCATAATAAGTAGGCTCATTACACATTTATAACATGTTCACACTTGTTGGGTAGTTACAAGTTGGGTAATCACTGCACAAAATTACAAGCCATGCTGTAAGGAGAGTCTGAATGCATGGTTGAAAGTGAGGTCTGCAGATGCTGGAGATCAAAGTTGAAACTTTATTGCTGGAACAGCACAGCAGGTCAGGCAGCATCCAGGGAACAGGAGATTCGACGTTTCGGGCACAGGCCCTTCTTCAGGAATGAGCAGAGAGTGTTCAGCAGGAGAAGATGGAAAATGAAGTGTTGTTCTTTGAACTTGCGTTAAGGAACACTGCAACAGATCTGGGACAGATCCTCCATGTCCCTCCTCCCTACCTTTTATCTTCTCCTGCTGAACACTCTCTGCTCATTCCTGAAGAAGGGCCTGTGCCCGAAACGTCGAATCTCCTGTTCCCTGGATGCTGCCTGACCTGCTGTGCTGTTCCAGCAATAAAGTTTCAACTGAATGCATGGTTGGTCTAATTTCAGCTCTGATTTTAGTTTCAATCCTAATTATTACTGCTTCGCAATTACCCCATGCTCTCTGAGTGGAAACATGGACAAATCAGTGCTACTGTTCAGAGAGCTGACACCTTGTCCATGTCGAATTAGCTGCTTCAGGCCAGTGGTAGTGACCCTGCTATCACTGGTCTCAGAGATGAGTGGCACAGATAGCGCAATCAGGCAGACAACCCCACATTGCAATGACCGGAGAGTCCACTTCTGGATTGGTACCTAAAGGGTCACCACAAGTCCTGTTTCGCCCCTCGTTGTGTATGTGCTGGTTTGATGCTGAGACGTGCAGGGGAAGCCGATTTTTCAGGATGTGCACGGTTAGCAGCTGATCTCAGCGGGTGCAGCAAATTACCTCGAAGCCCTGGGCTAGGGAGGACGGATTTCTGCTAGTGATCATTATCCAATAACCCCTGCCAGGAAGTGTACTCTTGTGTAAATGGGGAGTGAGGAACCTGGGCTGAGAAGCCTTTCTGACTCCAGCAAGCTCAATAAATAATTCCACTGCAGCCCCATAATCCGGCCGCTCAGTGGAATTCAGTAAAACCTCTCAGTTTGGTGTTAAGATTAACGGTTGAATACTGGGGTAGATTCAGAATTGAGGATTGGTTCATGATTGTAGGCTTTTTTATTTGCAGTGAAACAAAGAGTTGGCCTGCGGACAGTTGCCTCTAAAGGTGCAACGGGTTAGTGCTGGGCGGTGGTCAGGTCTCGCTCAAGACACGAGGCTGCTTGGTTTAAGGGTGAGGAATGGTCACTTGATTAAGGGAACAGAGGGCTGCTGTTGACAGGAAGAGAAAAACGTGAACCGAGACGAGGTGTTTTAGTTTCTTAGAGATGCGTCCACTCGACAATGATTACTGTTCATATTACCGCTTTTATCGTTCGCCAGCGAACGAATGAGGGGAAAAAATGGCCATAATATCATTTTCGCAGGATTTCAAATACACAAAACCAACAAAAAGGGACAAAATGTCTCATTCACTTAAGCCACTGGTTTTAATGCCTCCTATCGGGGTTTAAACAGTACCAGTTCACTACGTTTGAAATCAAGTCAGTCTCAGTTTTGTAAATAAAACTTTCCGAACTAAATATTTTATATGCAACATTACAACCGCAGCGCCTTATGCCAATGGGTTCTCATGCATTGATAACTCAACATTTTCCTACTTCATAACAATTATTAATGAGCTGTTACAACAGACTGATTTCCACCACATTGCCACAACAATGTGAATGGAGAAGCGAACAGATATGTCAAAGATTTAATGACGCGGGATCATTTATAAAGCAGGCCTGTTTCTACAACTCTCCCCGTACAGAATGGGTGTTTATCGCTTGGAAACTGCGGACGCGATGCTCTGCCCGGAATCTGAGGGGAAACAAATCCTCTCGATCAGAATATTAAGAACTAGCAGAATAATTCAGATTCCCGTTTGAATCTTAATGAAGACATTTAGCGAACTTGCGATGTTTCTAGTGGTTTAATCTGTGGGATGCTGCACATATCCACCGGTCCATCCTTTTATTATTGTAAAAAATGACAAACGTGTTAGAAAACTGAAGTCAGTTCAAAGCTGGGGATGGATTACAAAGTAAAGCGCGTCCGCCTGCGTTATCCCCTCCTCATTCAGGACCCCCACTCAGCCCATCCCTCCTCAACATCACTCCTCATTCAGGACCCTCACTCAGCCCATCTCTCCATATGACTCCTTATTCCGGACCCTCAGACAGCCCACTCACACCCTTCCCCCGTCGGCTTCACACAACTGCGGTCCTATTAATAAATGGAGCGGTTATAATCCGACACGAGCGACACCCTCTGTCCAATAACAGGCTCATCACGCTGTCTTTTGGTCACAGTGTACATGATCCTCTGATAGCTGGAGAAGTAACCGACATTCATTCTTGGGGATAAACTAAAGGTAACACGGTTAAGTCCGCGTTTTATGAAACCATCCGGTTCCTCGGTAAAACCCAGCGAAAACAGCGAATTTGAAAGCGAGCAGGAATTCATTCCAAGTTCTCAGTCGATAGAAAACTATCATTTTGGTCTTTAGGTCCTACCTGTGGGTACATCAGTACATCCCGAGGATTAAGTGCATAGATTTAGTACAGTGCTTTGACAGTATTTATACGGGAGTCCCAGCTTTCAAATGTTACTCTCGACTTATTCAAAGAACAGATGTTCAATAGTAACCGAACTGAATGGGCCATCAGAAATAGGCTGCTCACTACTGTAGTCAGTGGACATTTGCTCACTTAACACGATTTACTTTTCCTGGAAAACAGTCCAGCGGGTTGTTATAAAGTCACGGGAAATTAACTCCTGTCAAATGTCGATCATAAACAGCAACACACTTCGTTTTGTCTTTTTTTTTTGTCATTCCCTGAGGGACGCTTTCATTTCGTTACCATGCCATCCAGGCGATGAAAGCGAACCTTCAGCCCATCGACAGGGTGCACAACCGGGACAGTTTGCATCTTAGGGTAGGTGGCGCTCGCGAGCTCCCAGGTCGCTGCGCTGCTCAGTTCCACCGCCAGTGTTTTGAGGATCACTCGCGCCAGTTCCCTGCCGACGCAGCTCCGAACCCCCCCTCCGAAAGGTAAATAATTAAACCTCCCCGCTTTGCTCTCATCCCGCTCCGGTCCAAAGCGATCGGGATCGAAAGTATCCGGGTTCAGGTAGACGGCTGCCGTCTCTTGTGTGTCACGAATGCTATAGATAATATTCCAACCTTTGGGAATCTGACAGCCCTGGGAATTAGACAAAGCAGCTTCGTTATAATGAACGATTGAGTTATGTCATTTTAAATGACGGGAAAGATAACAAACATTTAATTGAAAGGTACATCAACACCCTCCTTTAATGTTGCAATCTCCTGTTGCGAGTTCTGCTTAAGTTGCTAATAGCAATCATAAAGGCTACAACATATTGCTAAATACATTCTGGATTAGTGGTGCTGGAAGAGCACAGCAGTTCAGGCAGCATCCAAGGAGCTTCGAAATCGACGTTTCGGGCAAAAGCCTCATACACTCTAGCACGTTTCAAAGCGATTTTTTTTAGGGCAGAGGGGAACATGAGCAGACAACGGAAGTCAGGAAGATTTTGGGAAAAGACAGGTCAAGAGGTTTTTAAAATCAGGGAACGCGCTGGCAAAACCGAATGCTAAAGACAGGGGCACACGATTGCTGACGAACTGTCTCCTTCTGGCAGCGCGCCGGAAATAAACATGAGGGAAGCAGCAATGAGCTAGAATTAAGCGGCTGTGTATAACGATCAATAGTTAGAGGAGATTAGCGAGTCACAATGGGGAGGGGGCGTTTGCAGATATTGAGGTCAATGGGTAGGGGAATGGGGAACCAAACGAGTTTTCCAATCAAAGGGGATTATGAGTGAGCAGCACTGCGTACAGGCAAAGACAGGGCCTATTCTGTTCTGAATGAGTTATCATTTGTGGAAGAGGAGGAGAGGTAAAGCTTAAGGCGATGGACTTGTGGTCTCAACTTCGACCATGTGACAAGGTCAGAGGCAATTTAATTTCAATTCCATAGTGACATCTGCCCCAACGTCCTATCCCCATTTCTTTCTCCACTCCAGTAAACAGGCAGAACTGCGGTTTAAAAGCACACCGCACCTGCTAGTCGCCACCAAATAAACTATTCCATGTCTATCAGCCTTGAGAAAGATTATTGCCGAGCAATTTGAACATCACGAACTTTGCTTGCTATGTTCCCATTCACCCACAATCCCCTTCCAAATGTGCACATTCTCCAACAGGTTGGCCACATAGGAGCCAGGAATTTGAGCATGTATTCCCACTGAGACAGCTTGAACAAAACTGATACATATCAAATGGAAAATAAACCGAAGGCAGCTTGTCCTGTTTCACTATAACAACAAATGGCCCATTATTGCAGGGAGGAATATATTAACCGCGAAGTTTTAAAAGAAGCTGACAATGAATACAGCTGTGGGGTGAGCTTTGTGTATCTGGCTAATGGATTTAAAGCATTGTACTCGTAATAAGGTACAACATACATTCAAACTGTCCAGCATGTTCAGAGAATTTAATTTACAGACATTAAGACAGTGCTCCAATTCCAAACCAGCTATTTCACATGATGGACAGTCTAATGGCTCAAGGAATGAATAGCTAAACTGTTTCATCATAAAATCCCAAAGTGTGGATATTCACTGATGATTAGACAAGGTTCATCAACATGAACAATCACCAGCTTTGGGCTGATAAGTAGCCAGTATTATTCACACTACACACAAGTGCAAGACAATGACCATCTCCAACAAGAAAGAATCCAACCATCTTACCTTAACATCCAGTGGCATTGCTGTCACCTAATCTCCTATATCAACATCTTGAGGTTACCATTGAGCAGAAACTGAGCTGGATCAATGATATAAATACTGTGGTTACAACAGTAGGTTCACCACTTGGAATTCTGCAGTAAGTAACTCAACACGGGATTCACCAAATCTGATCATCACATATTACAATATACAAGTCAGGAGTGAGTGAGGACTGCAGATGCTGGAGATCAGAATTGAAGAGTGTAGTGCTGGAAAAGCACAGCTAGTCAGGTAGCATCTGAGGAGCAGGAGAGTCGACATTTCAGGCATAAGCCCTTCATTAGGAGTGTATCTGAATAGAAACTGCAAGAACTGCAGATGTCAGAAAACAGAATTGCTGGAAAAGCTTACTTTCAAGGTTCATGGAACCTGAAATGTTAACTTTGATTCCTCTCCGCAGATGTTGCCAGATCTGCTGAGCTTTTTGAGCAATTTCTGTCTGTGTCTGAATGCTGTACATTTACCTGAATGACCACAGCTTGAACAACATTCAAGAAGTTCAACACCATTCAGGACAAAGCAAACAATTTGATTGATAGCCCATCCACAACATTTCACATTCAGTGCTTTCACCACTGATACAATCTGACAGCCATGTATACCAGCTCCTGTAGTAGTTCACCAAGGCTCCTCTGACAGCACTTTCCAAGCCCATAATCTCTACCTCCTAAAAACAAGAGCAGCAGATACAAAAGAACACCACAACCTGTAATTTCCCCTCCAAGCCACACACTGGCCTGACTTGAAACAACTTTGTTATTCCTTCACTGTTGCGGGGTCCTGAAATTCCCTTCTGAACAGCACTATAATTTGACCTATGCCCTCATGGACTGCAGATGTTCAAGAAAACAGCTTACTACAATGTTCCCAAAGACAATTAGGGATGGGAAATAAATTCTGGTCTAGACAACAATGTACACATACCATGAAAGAATACATTTTAAAATAAGAGCATGAAGATTCCATGCTATGTATCAGGTCAGCTGAACGTGGTTGATAAAGTGTTTGAACTTCAATCAGACATTGGACACAAGTATAAACTTTCTTTCACCACACTATCTTTCTCCTTTCACCATCAGTATCTTCACATCCAGCTGGGAAATCCATGCATGTACTTTCTGATGGGAGACAGTTTTGTGGCACAGTGGTAATGCCTCTACCTCTGGGCCAGAAGCTCTGGGTATGAGCCCCACAATGTGTCTCACTGGCCATGGGATGTGCATTCACAACATGTCCAAACACGGGTGTTGACAGCCAGTAAATCGTTCCAATCTGCCTGATGGAAGATGGTGAAAATGGGAGTGCGTCAGAGGGTGGGCGAGAGTCTTGATTGAAGAAGAAGGCACGGAGGCGAAGGCGGCGGAAGAATTGTCACCTGCTCAGCCATTCTGATAATGGCAAAACACTGCAGTACTGGAATGAACTGCCAGAGGAAGTGCTGGATGCAGGCACAGTTACAACACTTAAAATACACTTGGATAAGTTCATGAATAGGAAAGATTTGGAGGGATATGGGCCAAGCGCAGGGAAGTGGGATTGGTTTAGTTTGGGAGCATGATTGGTGTGGACTGATTGGATGGAAGGGTTTGTCCCCATGCTATTTGACGCCATGGTCCAACACTAGGAACTTGGGATGGGCAAAAAGAAAGTTTCTGATGGGTTTACCTTAGCCTTGGGCACATGCGACACACCCAAATTGAAATGTGTTGGTCTAGCAATCCCTCAGGCCTAGCATCCAACGTTCCCCTCATGAAATCATGACTTCACTGTCGAAAAGTGGAGTTTATCAGGTCAGAACATCATTGTTCTTCCCCTGCTCTGCCAGCTTTACTCATTAGCTTAACTCCACAGCTTACTAGAGATGTCAAGAAAGAATCCCAGACCCCAGTACAAGCTGTATCCCATTAAGCAGAAAGATTTATAGATAGAAACCAAAAGAGTTCAACATTAACTCTGCTTTTCCTCCACCAATGCTGCTGGATCTGCTGAACTTTTCCAGCAATTTATGTTCTTGTTTCAGATTAATAGATAGAACATGCTGGGGAAAATTTCCGCTGGTCAGGTAGTGTCTGTGGCGGGAGTAACAACTGTGAAGGCTTCAGATTAACGAGCTTTCTTCAAAATTCAGTGCTTGCTGTCCTTTGCTTTCGTTTTATGAAGGTGAATCCTGTTACTCTCACTTGGACTGTGGGATGGCTCAGTGTCAAATGTAGCAGTCCTGATATTGCACAGGTTTCCACTATATTCAATCCCATTATCATGTCTGTTGTATTGGATCAGTTGTTATTACGTTGCCCCATCCTCTTCCTGTATCACCATCAGCAAATGGGGGGGATAGTTTTGAAGGTAGCTGTGATCGCCAATTCTTTCCTAATTGTCTTTACGGCGGTGTCTGAGCTAGGAAAGGGATATTGTACTTAAGACTTGGCGTCCAATCTCCAGTGGTTGGGATTTATTTTCGGTGGGATCCCTGTCTTTAAACACATTAAGAGACAATGCTCTATAGATTTAGACATTTATGATCTAAAACTGATAAAAATGGAAAATATTTAGTAATTGTAAGCCCCACTTGGAACCTCAGGCGAGTTTAAACGCGCTCTGCCTCTATCTAAGGTTTCATTCTAACAACCATTTTACCCCTTTGGTGTCATTGTGACCCTCCAGTCCCGATGAACCGGAGGCTCCTCTGCTCTTTGCGAAATAAAGGGATATTTCCAAATTGATGATAAATATCACGGGCATTTAAATATTCAGCTCCAGATCTATGCAGGAAGTTACTTGCAACCCCATAAAGAATCCATGAGGGTGCAGAAGGAGGCCCTTCGGCCCATCGTGTCAGCACCAGCTCTCTGATCAATATCAGGACTTAGTGCAGCCCTCCTGCCTTCATGACTCCCCACAGTGTTCCTTTACAAAAGTCAGCCCAATCGCCTTTTTGAACACCGCACTGTCAGACATGTGTGTGTGTGTGTGAGGGGGAAAGAGGTATCGTCAGCTCACCTCCCAGTGGAGAAGGAGAATAAAAGATCCAGTCCCCAGGGAGCCGGCAGGGGCTCAGTTGGCTGCCGGAACGGAGTTAGTCACAAGGTTCACTGGGGGATTGCATAAACATTGGGAAAAACAGCGTTTGCAGCACTATTGGGGAGACGGGACTAAGTGGGAATGTGCTCCAAAAGGGGCGGTACTAACAGGATGGGCCGAGTGGTCCCCTTCATGGGAAGGGAAGAGTTCCCTTCACGGAGTGGTACTTACATTTAGCTCGAAGGTCTGTAAGGCTGTCCGGTAGCCCCCAGAGACAGGCGGTAGCAGCCGCAGCACTTCCTTCACCACACAGTCCAGGTAACGCAGGCGGCTGAGGGTATCCAACCTCAGCAGGGGCTGGCACTCACAGCCTGGCCCCTCTCGCTCTGGCACGGCTTCCGGAAAGTGCCAGGCTTCAGGTTCCGTTCGTGACTGGGAGCGGCTCTCTCCGGGCATTGCGCTGGCATCAGCCAGGGAGCCGCTGTCCGGGGGGATAGGCGGAGGGCAGCCTTCAGCCCCCGGCCGACTGGCTCGGCTTCCCAGTCGGTGCTGAGCGCCGCTGTTGTCCGGCCGCTCCAGGGGGCACTGACAGGGAGCGAGCAGCCCGTGTTGGCCCAGCTCCTGCCTCACCTTCTCCAGCGCCTCGGAGTGTTGCAGAAGCAGCAGCACCAGGGACGTGCTGGCACTCGCCGTGGTGGAGAAAGCAGCGAAGATCAGCTCAACAGCAGCTTCCTGTAAAAGACACAGAGAGAGAGAGAGAGGGGCGGCTGGTGATAAATGGCACTGACAGTGCAGTAAACCGATCAACCCCAGAAACAGCCGGGAGCGCCCGCCCGTTTGGGAAATGGGCGAAACCTGGACAAACACATCGCTTCAATAAAAAGGAACGAGATTCAATCGGTGCAGCTAATGCGTGTTAAAATATACTGGTGGAACCTGAATGCGTTACTATCAAATATTGATGAAGTGGAATGTATGTTGACCGTTCGTCAGGGACTGTTTATTCCAACACACTCAATAATTTCAGGCTGTAAAGGATGCACTGACTGCTACCTTGGGTAGGTTGGTCGGTTCCATCAGTGTGTAGGGTGGGGGGGGGGGGGGGGGTCTGTAAATGCTCACTCAGCTGGACACGGCACATCGTTAGAGAGGCGAGCGGGGTCTGTAAATGCTCACTCAGCTGGACACGGCACATCGTTGAGAAGTGCTGACCGCTACAGTCATCGGCAGCAGGTACATACAGTGGGCTCAAATCAAAACTAAAATCAGAAATAAAATTCATAATGTGCATTGGATGTTCATGAACAGGACGATGTCAGAAATAAACGTTGTGAAGTTCCAGGACACTAAAGGGAACAAAAATTCCCCAACCAGCATTATGAAGGTAGTTTCTCCGTTGCTATTTTTGGAAGCTGGCTTTGCAAACATTGGCTACTTATACCATGTTGGCTGCAGTTAGACAGATTGGTTGCAGAGTACTTTGGAACGCCCTATAGAAATATATACAATTCCTACAGGATAATTGCAGCAAATCTTCACACGAAATACATAATGTACACATTGGAAGCCGCGCTCTTTAATCCTTCCTCTGTTACATTTGCCCCACTATGACCAGCATGCTTCCCAAGGATGTTACAGAATTCTTCACTTGTCAGAATTCTTCAAATGAATCCTAAACTGCATCTATTCAGAAGTGAAAAGAATAAACTTACATTTTTATAGCATACTTTGCAATCCAACGACTGTTCCAAAGTGCTTTCTAGTCAATGAATATCTTTCAGTGTAGCCGCCATTGCAACATAAGCTAAGGTAGCACATTTGCACACGGCAAGGTCATACAAATTATCAGGAGAAAAATGAACAACCGTGGGTTTGAAGCTGTTGTTTGAGGGGTAAATTAATTCTTACACCCGTCTTCAAACAGATTATTAGAAATTTCAAGAGCTCATTTATCTGTTACTTGGATATCTGAGGTGTGGTGGTAACAAGCATTTTTACAGGCAAAGCGTAGGTTGGAGCGACGGCCAGTGACAGTGGAGGCTCCAAATTTCTGCTCTTCATGCTGCTGACCAGGAATCTCTTCCAGTTCCAGTTCCAGCACCTACCACTGACAGGTGGTGAATGATGCATATGCAGAGAATCAATCTGATTGGTCATTTTGGAAATGCACCTTCCTTGGCAAACAAGTTCTGGAATGGGATGTGAATCCGAAGCTTCTGACTCTCACAGTGAGATTATCCACTAAACCACAAAACTCCCACCACTTATAGCATAGATTTATTGAAAAAAGGGGAAATGTAATAACAGCAGAGAGACATCTTGCTATCACAAACCTGAAATCATTATCTGCTTCCCATCTATTTTTCAATCATCTTAATATTTTCTTTTTTTTTATTCCTTGCTTCAAGGCTTAGGTTCCTTGCTGTTGTACAGTTCATGGGGATCAATTACCTTTTGATATTTTCTCCGTGTATATTGTTTGAGCTCAGATGATCAACAATAACGGCTATTTAACAGAGATGGACATCACACCTAAAGCTATTCCTACATTTGCTAATGAAACATCCCCAGTATGGTCATTTGATAGCAAGAACAGGAAGTCTAGTTAGTTTTCAGCTCTCTAAACAAAAGTCATAATATCATTTTTATCCAACCATTTCCACCAAGATCAGCTAATTCAATGTAACCAGCAATGGACCCTGGGGCCCCTCATATCCACATGGCTCAATTAAACACCAGCTTTAGTGGAGAAAAATGTATGGTTTTATAAAACACTTCCTAGTTATTCTTAAACAATGAAATGAAATATTCATGCAATCCAAATTATGACATTGAAAATTAGTAAGAAGCATTGATGATCAGAAATTCCACAAAAGAAATTAGAAGCAAAAATAAATAAGAAAAAACTTTAGTTTGCTAATATTCAGGTTTCTTTGAGGAAAAATGTAATAATATTTCAGTGGCCTGATGTATTCCAAAGGCAATGAGATACTAGCTAGCTATGTGTCTCTAGCCATAAGGCTAAGTCTTTTTACTGAACCAGTTTAACCATTAGGACCTACATTCAATGTAGTACAAGTATGAACACATGATCCACTCCAGTTTCATTGCATTGCAGTTGGGACAATACTCATTAACACAGGGAAACATGTGGCAACAGTATTCCACTTAATCCATTGCAAAAACCTTATAAAATCTAATCCATCTTTATGCAAGCCATTCAATCTTTGTGAAAATGGAAGCTAATTAAAAATAATCCCCAAACTTTTCATCTACAAATAGAAATAAAATATTCACTGTTGACAACATGCAGAACTTTGTTCCTTTCCCTTACCTGGAGGCAATGCCTTGAAAGAGTCTCACATCTTACTCTGTATTAATCTCTATTGATTCCAGTCCTATTTTTCATAAAATGCTGAAATAATTTGTATTGTGTTCAGCAGATGTCTAAAAGCAGACAAGTTGGGCCAACTGTGTTAGCATCAGAGACAAGGAAAATGCTAATTTTATATCTGAATTAGGAGGGGGAGTAGGAAATTCAACCCTTTGAGCCCATTCCACCATTTAACATGACTGTGGCTGCTCTTATCCTGGTCTCAATTCCACTACTTGCATGCTCCCCCATTGTCCTTTATCCCATTTTTCATTAGAAACATATTTCTTTCTTTCTTGAATCTGTTGATTGATCCTGCCTCCACAGCTTTCCAGGAAAGTGCGTTCCACAGATTCACAACCCTCTGAAAGAAGTAGTTTCTCTCTTCTCCATTTTAGAACATAGAACAATACAGCTCAGAACAGGCCCTTCAGCCCTCAATGTTGCGCCAACCTGTGAACTATTCTCAGCTCGTCCCCCTACATTATCCCATCATCATTCATGTGCTTATCCAAGGATTGTTTAAATCTCCCTAAAGTGGCTGAGTTAACTAGATTCGCAGGCAGGGCATTTCACGCCCTTACCATTCTCTGAGTAAGAACCTGCCTCTGACATCTGTCTTAAATATATCACCCCTCAATTTTTCAGTTATGTCCCCTCATACATGCTGATGTCATCATCCTAGGAAAAAGACTTTCACAGTCTTCCCTATCTAATCCTCTGATCATCTTGTAAGTCTCTATCAAATCCCCTCTCAGCCTTCTTCTTTCCAATGAGAACAGACTCAAGTCTCTCAGCCTTTCCTCATAAGACCTTACCTCCAGACCAGGCAACATCCTGGTAAATCTCCTCTGCACCTTTTCCAATGCTTCCACATCCTTTCCGTAATATGGTGACCAGAACTGTACACAATATTCCAAGTGCAGCCGCACTAGCGTTTTGTATAGTTGCAGCATGATATTGCGGCTCCAGAACTCAATCTCTCTACCAGTGAACCCTAACACACCGTATGCCTTCTTTACAGCACTATCAACCTGGGTGGCAACTTTCAGGGATCTATGTGCATGGACTCCCAAGATCCCTCTGCACATCCACACTACCAACAATCTTTCCATTGACCTAGTACTCTGCCTTCCTGTTATTTTGAACTTAACTCCTCTGACTCTAAACCTGTGATCTGTTGTTTGAGACTATCCCACAAGGGGAAACATCTATTCAACATCCACCTTATCAATCCCCTTTAGCATTCTATAAATCTCAATCAGATCCCACTCCACCCTCATTCTTCTGAACTCCAGCGAGTATAAGCCCAAGCTATTCAACCATTCCTTGTGCGACAGCTCTTTCATTCCTGGAATCAATCTGGTGGAACTTCTCTGAATTGCTTCCATGTACTTCCTCAAGTAAGGAGACCAAAACTGTATGCAAGACTCCAGATGAGGTTTCACCAACACCTAAAATTTTTGCCACACTATTCCACCAATCAATTAGCGTCAACCATTTTGACAGTGGAATTATGGGTTGATCCAGTTGTAAAATGAATAAGTATTTGGAAATTTTCAAGGGTACAGATCCCTTGACTGACTAGTGAAGGGGAAATGGAGAATAGCAGCTACTTTATTCACATATCATTAATTTGTGCCACCTTAGAAAAGTCACTAATGGAGTGGTACAGTAAAGGCATTTGACATTATTATTCCATCATTGTTAGGATTGAATTATATTTACAATGCAGGAGCCTCAGGGAGTCTAACACCACAGCAAAGAGCAGTCAAGACAGAAAGGACCAATTTGTACCTCTGAAACCAGTCTGCATTTTTTGGTTTATATTATTGTCCCTAGTGTTGACTTTAGGAGAATAATTAATTTAATACTATTAACATCTAAGATTAGGATGTGAAGAATTGTTTTGAACTAAATGCATCTAGTTTGCAGTAATTGCCTTTAAATTGAATTGTAAGAGCCAGGAAAAGGCTCCATGTGCATATTTACATGAGACAAGTACTTTCATAAAAGAGTGCAGAAGGATTCACTTTATCAAAGTATCATAAAAACAAAATGTCTTCCATGCTAAACCCTAGCATGTCCCAGGGATCCTGAAATGTCTTTTGAATGTAATTTCTGAAGATTCTGGATTTATACTCAATGCAATGTCAGAAGGAAGTGGTGTGATAGTTCAACAGAGCATATTGCATTTATTATTCCAGTGAAAAACTTGGTTCGGACTGATGCAAAAGTACGTATATAACTACACTTCAATGCCAAACATTTTTACTTTGACTGGCTCTTGTTTGCCAGTCATTCTTCCCAAGCATTAGTTCTACAAACACAGACCACAAACTACTCTCTCAATAATTACCAAATGTTTCAAAAATAGTGACATCTTGGGCATTAAAATTAAGGTCAAATGTTTTTAGAAAGAGCTATGTTCTTGGCTGAGTAATGTGCGAACCATGCAGAAAATGCACTTAATCTAAAACCAACTGCAGCAATGAGGGATTTTTTTCTCCATGAACTTCACAGCAATCACTGAAAAGATAGCCCAGAACAACATTAAAAATATAATATTAAAACAACATGGAACTTTCTTCATACTGCCACTAAGTTTGTCATGTAACTCCTTTCTTAGTAAAATCAAAATCATTGTACAGTGGGACAGTTATTTTTATTCAAACCCCACTTTGAACTAACTGCAATATACATCCCCCAAGTTACAAGCATCAGTCATAATATTGACTAGGTACCAACGACTCATTGAGTGATGTTCTTTTGATCATTGGTGGCATGTCTAATTGTAGGGAGATTTCCTTTTGTATCTCCTTCTTATCAAACTAAAAAGAAATGGGAAAAGAGGAAGAATAAAGAAAAACCTCTCCTAGGACAGGTAGCCTGCAGTGTGTTATCACAGACACACTTTTGAATACTATTTTCATTTTCTTTTCAATTTTAATGCTTTGAAAAGTGTAACTTAGGAAAGGTTATTTTAAGTTTTGGCATCAATAAAATTGAAATTATGTTCATGAAATTTCTCACTTGCACAGCAAAGCATGGAAATCCCTCGATTTGTTACGTCGCCACAGTGATATTCTAAATATTTCTTACTCTGTCATGATCCATGCAACTAGAAGAATATTCTATTTTTAAATTACTAAAATTAAGGTTTAGAAAACAGGAATGTTGCCTTCCTCTCGTCTGTACTTTAATGCTTGATTAGTGAAGTAAATCTGCACCTTTATTTTTGCTGCAATATCAGGGAAGATCATAATGGGCCAATTTCAATGTTCTGAAGAAGCGCCACTGAACTGGAAATGTTAACTCTGCTTTCTTCCCACAGATACTGCCAGGCCTATGAATTTCACCAGCAAATTCTTTTTATGTTTCAATTTCAATGTCCTTGTTTTCCAATAACAATGACATGGAGTCCAGTGAAACCATTACCACAGATGAGCTCGAACCAAATAGCGCATTTACACCACAGTGTCAGTTTGCACTTTGTACCAATACCACAGGTACTGAGTGAATCCCAAATTACGGACCAACCTGAATACAGAGATAAAGACTGTGGGTAGAGAAATCCCATATCCCCTTGCAGCTAACTGCATGGTGGGCAAATTCAGCGGGCTCTAGATTTAGAAATATTAATTTAAAATAATAAATGCTTGGACAGTTCAGCACTTCAGGCTGTACCTGTGAAGAGGAGATAACGATTCAGGTCTTTCAGAACAGATCCTGCCTGACCTGTTCTACATTCACAGCACTTCCTTAATTATTTTAGATTTCTGGCACCGCAATATTGAGATTTTGCTCATCATTCAAAATCATATTTCGGCTTCACCCACACCAATATAAGGAAGAGTCGCGTCTATGCAGGGCCAGAATGGGTGACATTACACCAACTACCTAGGAAAGAAGTTGCCATTCTAACTGGGACCAAACACGGTTTGAAAAGACGCATTCAGACAATATTTTCAATCCTAGCAGCTGCTCTCATTCCCGGTTTAAAATTAATTCAGATTAAGACGATTCACAACAACAAACAGGCACAAAATACTTGGTTTTTGGAGCTATTAAGCCATTGTTTGACCATAAGTGCCGGAAGGGACAATCAAGTGCAGAAAGGTTTCCCATATACATTACTTCTATTTGAAAGAAAACTCGGCCGATCTGCTCCTGCCTGGTTGAGATCCTCCTGCTGGGTGGGGGCTGTTTACACATCACTGTAAGTATTGCCAGGGAATAGCAGCCGCTTCACGAGACTATGCGGGTGGTGAGTATAGTAAGCCCGGCAGCACAGGGTCCGAACACAGAACGAAAACACACAGTAGCTGGTATTAGTAAGAGAGCACTGCACACGTCACTTCGTTTCCTGACAATTTTGATTATTTGAATGTTTAGGCAAATAATCCAGTCCCAACTGCCAGCATTTGGCCCATACCCCTCTAAACGCCCTCTTATTCATATATCCCTAGATGCCTTTTTAGATCAAATGTCTCGATCAGACTAAGGTTGTGAAATCCGGGATAGTTGGAAAAGAGGCGAGCTCATTCACCGCTTACCTTCAGCTCCTGGAGGTTTAACTCCCTCCCATTCTCCCGGGCACTATGCAGCATCAAGCTCAGGGCGTCAGGCTGAGAAAGCGGGCGCTGCGCCTGCAGCTTCTCTCCGATCGCGGTTTCCAAGTACTCGTGTAATGCGTCCCGTGCCTTGAGGCCCTGATTGAACGGAAAACGACCATTATATATCTGAAGCTGCCCGAGAACCGAATTCGGACCCGTCCCTTTTCTGAATTGCAGAGCGACTTATCCTGCAAGACTCTATAGCTCTGAGGATCAGTCATCACGAATAGAAACGTTTGCTTGGTCTCTCTCTCTATGGACGCTGCCTGGCCCGCTGTGATCTCCAGCATTTGTTGTTTTCAGTGCAGTCTCCGATATCTGCAGTGATTTGTGCCTGTCCTGTCAGATACCCGGCCAATTTGACAGCAGCTAACTCCTTCGTTTGAAAGCCCCTGCCGTTTACTGTATGACCAAGCGCACACTACCGGACAGAAAGAGCGCTTTTAGGGAAACTTCAAAATCCGAGTTGGCGAGTTGGGAAAGGAAACCTTCCACAAACCAGAGGGAGAACCAATACTGAGATGGTGCCGAGCTGGGAGACAATTCTGACGGATTAGATTGAAATATTTCCCCTTAGCGGAGAGACCAATAACACGGAGAGGGCGGGAAAGGGCAGGAAGGTTAGAGAGACTGGAAGGAAGACGGTTTGACACTTAGGTGATGGTGGGGATCTGAAATTACTGCCTAAAAGGCAGGTCGAACAGAAACCCTCATACCATTGCTGGAATATTTATATGAAGTGCCATAGCATCTAGGGCTGGAAAAGGGAACTAGAATAGATAGGTGGCTGGCACGGACATGATGGGCCGAATGGATTCGTACCGATAACCGCTTGCTGGTCGCAAAAGCCTCCCTTCAATGTTCGGGGAATGCGGTCATAGCACAGGGGCTGGGCTGAGGCAACAGCGGGGAATGGGGGAAGCTGACTCTTTCAGTCCGTGCCCCAGCCAGGCCCCACAGCCTGGAGCTGGGAGTGGGTGGGTGGGGTGGGGCAGCCGCCCCAGGGACAGACCCTCTGTGGATCGGAGACTGAGGGAGATTTACCTTCCGCAAGCCGCTGAACGGCATGTCCACGGGCAGCGAGAAGATGTTCTCCATCAGCTGCTCGAAGGTAGCGGCCAGGCGGTCCAGCTGCTGGTCGGCCGCCTGCAGACCCAGCAGGATCCGGACGGCGATGCAGAAAGTCAGCGCCTTGGCGGCCGGGTAGACAGCGACCGGAGCCGGCTCCCTGCACCAAGCCCGGACCCGGGAACGGACCAGCCGCTGGATCCCGGGGAGGTAGCTGTCCAGAGCGGCGTGGCTGAATACCCGGGCCAGTATCTGTAAAGGCAACGAGAGAGAGAGAGAGTGAACGAGAGAGAAAGCTCTAAAACAGAGACAGTGTCTGTGTGAGCGAGAGAGCTCTAGTACAGAGAGATTGAGAGTTTTAACACAGTGAGAGGGTTCTAACACAGAACCAAAGTGAGTGAGAGCCAGTTAGTTCTAACAGAGAGAGAGAGCGAGAGCTCTGAGAGTGAGAGAGCTCTAACACAGCCAGTGAGAGAGACAGAGTTAATTGTAACACATACAGTGACAGCTCTAATACAGAGACAGGGTGAGAGAGTGATGATTTGGAGGTGTAGGTGTTGGACTGGGGTATTCAAAGTTAAAAATCACACAACACCAGGTTATAGTCCAACAGGTTTAATTGGAAGCACTGGTTTTCGGAGCGTCTCTCCTTCATCAGGTGGTTGTGCGCAGCGGCGCTCTGAAAGTTACTGTTTCCAAATAAACCTATTGGACTATAACCTGGTGTTGTGTGATTTTTAACTTAGAGAGTGTGTGTGAGTGAAAGAGAGAGAGAGAGCTCGAACACAGAGCCAGAATGAGTGAGAGAGGCAGAGTTCTAACACAGTGAAGGAGCGACGCCCCAAAAGTTAGTTTCCAAATAAACCTGTTGGACTATAACCTGGTGAGTGATTTTTTAAGAGACAGAGTTCAAACAGAGTGAGAGAGAGAGAGAGAGCTCTAACAGAGGCAGAGAGTGCTGGAGAACCTCTGCAGTACCTGTGGATAGAGAAACTCTCCCCACAGATGTTCCCAGGCCTGCTGCATTTCTCCAGCACTTTGCGGGTTTATTCCGGATTGCCATCGGCCGCAGTGTTTTGCCTTTTTGCTGAGAGAGTGAGCTCCTGGATGACCATGGGGACATTCCGTGGCCGCCTGTGCTCCGGTTAAAGCCGGACAGCTCTCCCCGCTCACTGCCGCCAGATGCGGGCACCTGTAATGGGAGAGGGGGCAATCTGACAACACCTACCCACCCTACGCCCTCTCCCCTGGCGCCCTGTGTCCGGGAGTCCCCTTTCCCCCGACCCCCAGGCTCTTTCCCCTGACCCCCAGGCTCTCTCCCCCGGCTCACAGGCTCTCTCCCCCGGCCCCCAGGCTCTCTCCCCCGACCTTGCAACCGCAGGAGGTGCAACACTTGCGCCCACACCTCCCCCCTCACTTCTCTCCAAGGCCCCAAGGGAAACTTCCATATCCGCCACAGATCCACCTGCACC
>NC_057731.1:16207174-16211312 GCF_004010195.1 Chiloscyllium plagiosum
CCGGGCCCCAGGATCTCCCCCCGGCCCCCAGGATCTCTCCCCCGGCCCCCAGGCACTCTCCCCCGGCCCCCAGCCTGCCCTGGCACGGGCACTCACTCACCCTCCTCCGCTGACGATGTAACTCCCCGTTCGAGTTGCCCAGTGTGTTGGGTCCCAGCAGGAGCCTGGTGCTGTGAGGCCACTGAGCGCTCACCAGGCGGTGCTCCCCCAGCAGGATCCTGCGGATGTTCTCGGCGCCGCTCACTCGGATTACCGGGCGGCCCAGCAAGTGCGTCTTAAAAACATTGCCGTATTTCTCTCTCCTGGAAGCGTGGAATTTGGAGCCCTGCCGAGACAAGCAGTGACTGCAGTTACCTGTGTGTGTGTCTGTGTCTGTATCTCTTACTGTGCCTGTTACTTTGTGTGCGTGTTGTCTCTGTCTTTCTCTTTGTGCCTGTGTGTGTCTCTTTGTGTGTGAGTGTGCCTGTCTGTGTGCAGTGGCAGAGGTTGGGAAAGGGACAGGGTCAGTTCCAAGCTGCCAGCTATGAATAATACCTGAAATGAATGATATCCGCTCACTCAGCCGCGGTTCGGCCTCTCTCAGTGCGGAAAGAGGTCATTCGACCCACCGATACTGCAGCGACCTCTGAAGAGGCTCCCATCCCCTGCCCTAATCCCTAACCAGCTATACATCCTTGAACATTACCAAACGATGTAGCATGGCCAATGCACTTAAGCTGCACATCCCTGAGCGGTGTGCATTCTAAAGCACAGCCCGTCCTCAGACACCTCTACCTTGCAGGAGCTGGGGCTCAGGGGACCTACATTGCGCAGTCACTGGTTAACCCAAACATCGCAAAAACAATGCAAGGACTGCCACAGGAATTTCAGAGCTTGGATTAGCTACACTTTGTGCTGAATGGGACGGCCCTTGCCAAGTCAGAGCTGTGCTAATGGAGCCTGAACGTTTTCCACAACATTTGGAACAAATGCTGATTGTGGGATCTTCCCATGTAGACATGATGACAGGTTCCGTTCCGGAACCCGGGCTCTCGTTACCCTTTTGTTTCTGTTGTTGGGGAGGGTGGTTATAATGACTGATGACTGGTTATTTTATAATCACTTGCTTACTACCATTTCTATTGGGCTGTAACCTGGGAGGGTAGGCCAGAGCTTTAGCAGATTTATTGGGATCATGTCGTTTTCCCGAGCCGCATTCAGTCACCTTGTAATCCGTGTATTGGTGGGGAGCTTTCTTTTTAAAGAGAAGTATATAAAAGGGTAGCCTTGTGTAGAGAGGGGAGATTCGGACACGAACAGATCTGCAGGGCACCTACTCACGGCAGAGACCCTCAAACTGTGATCGAAGAGAGCAATGTGAGAACCAGGAATAGTACCTCAGTGCCCGGGGCTCCTGCTATAGCTGTGTGTATGTATGTGTGTGTTAGATAGAGACACACCAACGGGTTGTGCTAACCTCACTGGCACCAAGCTCAGGAACTCTCGCCAGCTGCCCTGTTCTACTTACCTGCACCATCCAGTGCAGCGTCTCTCCGAGTAACGGCCAGCCCATCGAGCCCTTGGGGAGGGGCAGCTTGTTGCCCCGGTCTCTGCGCACATTCCAGCCGAGGGTCCACAGCTGGCGGGAGACGGCGAGCAGGAGCAGCAGAGACAGGAGCGAGGCTAGAGCGGTGCCCAGGGCCGCCAGGAAGTGCAGGCCGAGCGGCAGCATAACCAGCCCGGGGCTCGGGTTAACAAAGTGTCCCAAATCCCGGGGAATCTCCGTTCGGCTCCTACACACACACAAAAAAAAACACAGCTTTATTTCTTTTTTCTTTAATTTTACTGATGTGCATTGTGAAAGAAGATTCACAGCTTTAAGAGAAACATTAATATTTCAACCCCTCCCCTGTCATTAGTGAAATTAGTGTGTTGGGGGGGGGGGGTGAGGGGAAGTGATAAGCCTGTCCTATTGAAAACTAAATCCTGACTGAAAAACCTGTCGTGTTAGAGTTAGTTTCTTTTTTTTAATCCTTGTCTTGGTTCTTCTTTCTAAAAGAAATTCAAAATTACCTTTCGTCGTGACGTTTTGCTAAAAGGAAAATTAGTAACAGTCAGGAATTCTGCTTCAAAAACAGAAAAGAAGGACAGTTTTCTTTCTTTAATCCTATTTATTCACCGACATTCCCAACCCCATTTGGGTTCCTGGTTTCCCCAGGTAGAACAGAGCATTTTCAGCCGGTGGGTAATACGCAGTGTTTTCTACCGTCACTGACCGAGATCAATCTCTGATAGGCTTCAATGCAGAATATTAGAGAGTACGGTTAAAATGCCAGATCTATGCTCAGGTTCGCTCAATAACGAGTTTTAATTCATCAATTTCTAGCTCCATGCATTTTCATGGGCTCAGACATCAAAACCAGTCGGGTATAAATCGAAAAGCAATCAGAAAGTTTCTAGTTTATTGCACAGAATCATCTCGGCTCTTGTCATTCAGAGATTAGGAAACGGTACTGTTAACCACAAACAGAAATGACTGGAGAAACTCAGCAGGAGCGGAGAGAGGAACATTGAGTTTGCGTTTGAAGTCCTTGTGTTTTGACCCTGCCGAGTTTCTCCAGCGATTCCTGAGTCAGGTTTCCAGGCCCCGCAGCTTTTGCTTTCTATTGAAGGGTGTTAACGGGGAAGACAGCGGCTAATCCCCTAACCTTGGAGGCAATCCCCATCCACGTTAGAAAGACCCAGGCATGTGGACATTATAGAATGAAGGCACAATGGTGTGGAGGGCCCGGTCACAGAGGACTGAAGCAGCCAATCCCACCTTGTTAAACAGAGAGCTTCCCCTTCACGGGTTTTGAAAGAAATTGCCCTTCTCAAAAGTATTCCAAGAACAGACTCGGATTTGACCAACCGTAAAGTTTTTTGGCCTTGAATCCTGAAAGCACATGGAATAGGTGACTCCCTGCTCTCAGCCCCGGGAGCAGCTGCCCAGCTCCCAGCCACAACAACAAATCCACAAAAAGTTCACAGCTCCACTCCTCACTGCGGGCCAGGAGAGGGAAATTATACACCAAACAGAATCGATCAGAAATGACAGGAGAGGCAACACTGTCAGCACTTACTGTTGGGATTCGGCCGGCCGGTGGTGAACACTTCCAGCGGAGAGCTGCTGCAGTGGGGTGTGTGTGTGTGTGTGTGAGAGAGAGAGACTTACTGGGCCTGGGGTTTTTGTGTGTGTGTGTGTGTGTTCAAGGTTTTTATAGAAATTCGCGAAACCAGATCATCCACCTCCTCGGATGACGTCTTGGCCAAATTTAAATACTTTGTGGAGTTACAATGGTCAGACTGCGAGCCATCCCCCGCGCGATGGTGCTGGGAAGCGACCGTGCTGAGGACGATGGAAACAACGAGGAAAGGTGCTGCTGGGTGGGGGGTGGGTAGTACTGCACTGCCATCCAACTGGGAGGACAGGTTCACCAGCAGCAGGAGCTGCACCATCTCCCTCCACCAAGAAGGCCAGAATAACCAGTAACCACTCACAGAAAACACACACTATGACAAACACCGGCAGTCGCTAAGTTGAACACTTTGTTATCCTTTATTAGTCCGTACAGCCCTGGAGTAAAGGCCGTGCCTAGAGGCGAGTCGTTGAACCTGATTTTTCTTCATTGGGAGGTAGTAAGGATTCACTCTCCTGCCCCCTACTCTGGAAGAATAACAGGCCCACAGTGCACAGTCCTTTCTAGGTGCCCACTGTGGCATTCTGCTCAAGGGCACAAGGTACCAGTCTCGTTAATATTTGTTTGCAAATTTCGCCCTGTTCCTCAAGAGCTGCCGCCCTCACTGAAATGCAGAGGCAGCTACTGCACGTACAGAGAAACCCTGGGGATGGGGCTAATCAGAGGGCAGCAGTGCATCCGAACCGCTAGGCACCGAGTCAGGGTCAATGTGGGGATTGATATATAATGTATCGGGGATTTATGCGCGTCCGGAATGTGTGGCCAGCGTGACTGGCCGGCACCCAGCGGGTACATAGAGTCTTCCCTTAGAGTCATCTTCAAAACAGAAAAAGGACCACGAGTTAATACTCACCTTCACCCCAGCACGCCCACACAGATACCCCTCACCCCCCCACACAGATACCCCTCACCCCCCCACA
>NC_057731.1:16219061-16242241 GCF_004010195.1 Chiloscyllium plagiosum
CACACACACACCCTCCCCACCCCCCCCATCTAAAATCGTATTCTCGCTGTTGTGTATAATCTAAAAAGGGGATATACCTGTGGATCTAACGTCAGCAATGGCCCTAACTTTCATAAAACTCAACCAGGAAGTTAAGTCCTTGACAGCGTGTTACCTCTCCAATTCTAATTATCCGATTGAATTGCTTACAGAAATAATTCGTATAAATTATTTATACTGATTTATACTGATTAAATTACTCAGTACAAAATAAAATCTAAAATAGAGGCCCTTGGAAGTCACCGACTCGGAGTGGAAATGAACTGCAGCTAAGGACCAGGCAATACTGCGGCGGCAGGTGTTAAAATATTGACCAGCAGAAACAATCTCCAGTGCAAACTACATTATTACTTTACTCTTGTTTATAAACTTCAAAATCCTAATGTTAAGCTGCTTCCGGTATTTTTCTTTGCTGCATGGTAGGTATTTGATAACGTGTTAGTGAATCAATGAGATTCAGGGCATAGCTGTTCATTGCTGACTGGGAGGTGACTGTCCCAGTTCTGACCAGGCCCTGGTTGCTCGCTGCCACGTTCGCTACTTAGTTGCAGAAGATTTCCTTTTCACCACATCATTATTTTCACCTTGTAACATAGTTCCTCTTGCCCACATTTGTTTGCTTTCTCCCAAGCAGTGGTTGGAGTAGTTTGGGATTTAATTATCCGCAATGGGGGGTTGTCTTTATAACAATCCTAGACCACCAACTGTGCGCCTCTTATGCTTCTAAATCCTTAAAATGCTACGTAAAGCAGAAAGTCCGCTAGTTACTGTTTGTAAGTTATTATTTTTATGGCTTACAGACGCTGAGACTTTTCAAAATCAAATTTATTTCCTAGAAATAAACAGAACTTGACACATCCCAAACCAGGCGGCAGTGTACAGATTCTGCCGAGCCTGTTGATATGCCAAGTCTATGGTCCAGGTTCTGTTCTATACTGTGAACATCTTCATCACTTTGATAAATTGATCAGCAATTTCCTGGAATGGAACGGCCTTCAGTTCCAGGTGTATCTTATCATTTAGTCCCGGCTGGATAGTGAAGACACCTGCCAGTTCGAAACTGGCCCTTTAGCAGAAAGAAAAGCAGCGAGACCCTCTGGAGATGAGGGTTTTTTCTTTAAATCTCGGCTCACCTCCAGAAAGCCCTCCTGATAAATCGTTTTCTGGATTTCGGGGAGGCAGCTTTTCCAAACCAAAGCAATTAAAAATCAATTGAATCAGTTATCATTCTTTGAAAATAGCTTAAGCCTTCAAATAGTGTCAATCCCCTTCCAGGAGACTCCCTTGCAGGGAGTCCCACGCCTATTTAAACAGTTCATGGAACATACAGACACGGCACAGGACATGAGCTGGCGGAATTATTAACATGGGATGTATTTATTTTTTGCTTCCCCCTCAAATGCATTTAACTCCACATAGCAACAGTAATTAACAGGCCTTGTATTAAATAGTATTTGTAAAGTTAGAATAAAACTTGTCCAGGGGAACTGAAATGCACCTTTTGTTTTAGAAACCTAAGGACTTTGAATTATATGGCTTCTGAATTAACATCCTGACCAGTTTCGTGTATTGCGGCTAACGGCACACTTTCTTGGTCTTGGCTGTCTCTGGCTGAAACATCGTGACCATTTTCTCAAAGCTGTTTAATTAAACAACCAGCAGGGAATATTCACGGTAACATCCGAGCCCACTTTGTCAGATCAGCCACGCACAGCAAATATAACGGGATCAATTGGCCACAAATGCAGGTTTAAACACGAATATGCCATCCGTTTACATCCCGAGTTGGCCGTGCAGGGTGTTACCTTTGTTCTCAGTCGCACAGAAATGTCATATTCTGGAGCTGCGAGCCTTATTTCGAGACGCTTGCCCGGTTCCTATTCAGTCTCCCAGCCGAGGAGAGTCCTGGGCATGTGCCCCCGCGTACCTTCATTGCATAAGCTTCCGAGTCCTTGCATTTGAGGGAACTGCGCGTGTAACTCATTTCCAGCATTAACACATACCGCACACAACCCTTTCCCGGGGCGGCGGGAGAACTGTACTCAAGTGAATTCGTTACAACAGTAACTCCTTTAGCATCACTTCCCCCAGGAATCCACATCAAACCCCAACTACACTGTTACCTGTGAACTACCGAATGGAAACAGCACACTTTGCTTTTAAAAAAAATCACGATACACCGACTCGTTTTAAAAAGCTGATAAAATAGACTTTATTAATCAACAACACAAGACTTATTCTCTTTAAGACAGTTCCGTGGGCGGCTCAGTGGTTAGCACTGCCGCCTCACAGCGCCAGGGTCCGAGGTTCGAGCCCAGCCTCGGGTGACTGTCTGTGTGGAGCTTACACATTCTCCCCGTGTCTGCGTGAGTTTCCTTTCACAGTCACAAAGATGGGCAGGTTAGGTGACCTGGCCATGCTAAATTGCCCACAGTGTTCAAGGATGTCCGGGTTAGTCAGGTGTAAGTATAGGGGAGGGGGAATTGGTCTAGGTGGACTTGTTGGGCCGAAGGGCCTGTTTCCCTACTGTAGGGATTCCATAAAAAAGTTCCAGTATCTGTAGTTTTGTTTTATTCAGCCTTTTTAACCAAAAAACCCCAAGTAATACCGCCCTATATAAACTGGAGAAATCTGGGTATTTTCAGTCTAATCCACTCGGAAAGAAAGGTTTATTTTACAACAGAAGAGCTCTCCCGTGGCTGGGGAGAAATGCAACGGATTCGATCCTCCCCTGCTTTTCTTCTCTCTCTCTCTCTGGGATTTTCCTTCAGCACCAATTAACAGTCGGCTTGTTTCATCTTTGGGTCAAAGTACCGGCCGGGCCATTCAGCTTTCCCAATCTGCTGCCGGTTTGGGAATGCGCTCTCCTCGGCTTTCGCAGGTTCTCTCGAGAATTACCGGACATGAGCCGATACCATCCGACCACAGCACAGAAAACAAACAGCCGCCAGGGATTAGGGGGGGAGCACTCTATTACACTGTTGTTTTTTGCGGAGACATTTCTTTCCTGCAGACACTCATCAAGCGGAGTGAGCCTTCAGGCCACACACACACACACACAGTGCTAGACTGGTTTCTGAACCTGCAGTGAGGCAGACACGTTTATGCCATTCTTCTTGTTATTGAAACATTGTAAAGCTTGTTTACTGAAGCAAAACAAGAGCTTTTTTATCTTGGCAATACCGCCAGAGGTTTTCTTTTTGAAAAAACGAAACCATCCTCTTATATTCTAGATTGTTATATATTGTTATATATATATTTATTTACATCCAAAGTACTCTCACACACAACTACTTTCTGATATCACTAAATTACCCATTTTTAAAAAAGAAATCTATTAACCACCACCACCAGTAAATCACCCATGTTTCTGACTGAATAATTTACACGCAAAGTCCACTAAGGGCGATATAGACCATCAAATGTAATGGGGGACAAGGGGCTAAATCAAAATGGAGTTGGAAGGGAAGAAAGCCCAGTAGGAACTAACGATTCAGTAAAATAATAATCTGCAAACAAAAATTTTTACCATCAGTTTCTTTAGATCAGATTAAATTCCCTCCAGTCTGGACACACGCCCTTCGACCCAACTAGTCCACACCGATCCTCCGAAGAGTGACCCACCCAGACCAATGAATTGACTAAGGAGCGTCGCTCCGAGAGCTAGTGCTGCCAATTAAACCTGTTGGACTATAACCTGGTGTTGTGTGATTTTTAACTTTGTTCACCCAGACCAATGCACCTAACTCTATGGGCAATTTAGCACGACCAATTCACCTCACCTGCACATCTTTGGACTGAGAGGAGAAACCAGCGTAGACACAGGGCGAACGTGCAAACACTCGCCCGACGGTGGAATCGAACCCGGGTCCCTGGCGCTGTGAGGCAGCAGTGCTAACCACTGAGTGGTAGCGGGGCCAGAGTTATTGATGGTCAAAACATGCAGATGGTCTTTTATGGATTTAGATCGTATTGTAGGCAACAAGAGGCAGTGGTTAGCACATTAAAGACTTCACACCTATTACTTACTAAAAGCCAACTCCTCTCCTTCCTGCCAGTACTACCAGAAACCATTCCAAGTGTGATTCAAGGCCTTAGCTCTTCAAAACTAACTTATGTTTAAAATCATACATGCTGACTAATTTTAGCCTTCTCTGCAGTTGATCTATTTTTAATAATTTTAGAAACGCTTTTAGGGAGCCATTCCTGCAACCTTAATCTTCAAGTTGACAGTACAAGGACACATGCCACTTCATCGATAGTTCAAAAGAAAGACATCAAATAAACTGTGGTCAATTCATTTGAAACCCAATATTCAATCGTTGCAAACTTACTTGCACTATTAAGAAAAGTTCCTACATCAAGACTGAGAATTTTTGAGACAACAGGGAAGTTAGTCCTACTAATATCATTAGCTTTTGGATTGGGAATGCAACTTGAAAATGAATTTGTGTGGTTTTAAAATGTAGTGATAAATGTATGTGAAGAATTAAAATACAGTCAAATGAAGCAGATTACAAGGTTCACTGTATTTTTGTATCACTTAATACCCAGAAAGCAACCCAAAGAATGTAAAAATAGCATCACTATTTTTACTTTTATATTTGTTTGATTTTGAGAATTCTGTAAAGGTTTCAGTATTAACACTATTTTATCTTTGGTAGTTTTTAAAATTCAAATAATTATTTGATTATAGAGTCATAGAGATGTAGAGCATGGAAACAGACCCTTCGGAAGAGATTTGTGAGGTCTTCATATCCACTGAGTTTCAAACTCCATTAATTTTTAAAATTTAATAAACATGATAGATTTTTGTATCTTGCTTTTCTAAAAAAGTTGAAAAGAAATCTCAAATAGCACAGAATAGTTCAATTAAACACAGGAAGAGACATGCATTGTTGTAACGAAACATCGAATCCCTACAGTACAGAAAAAGGCCAATCAGTCCATCAAGTCTACATCAACCTTCCGAAGAGCATCCCACCCAGTCCCCATAACCCCGCATTAACCGTGGCCAATACACCTAGCCAGCAGTTCCCTGGACATTATTTGCAATGGCCTACCCACCTGGAGTGTGGGAGGAAACCAGAGAACCCAGAGTAAAACCATGCAGACAGGGGAGAGTGTGCAAATGCCACACAGTCACCCAACATTGAAATTAAGCCTGGTCCCTGGCACTGAGGCAGCAGGGCTAAACACTGTACCACAATGCCTTCCCAATTTTAAATTTTGAAGGGATTTTGAAAAAGACATATCAATGGCAAAGGAACAGTGTTCTATTGCCTATTGTTCAAGAGACATGTTCAGAGAGTGGAACCCAAGCCAAGGTATGTGTGGTTGGAATGATGAGAGAACGGGAACTTTGGGGAGATCGAGTCAAGGTTGTGGGACACAGAAACAAAGGACAGAGTGAAAAATCGATGCAAGTAGTAAAACAATTAGCCCATGAAAGATTACAGCATAAAAAGAAATACATTGGGAGTAGCTGTGGGACAGTGCGCCACATTAGAGTTCTCAAAGACTTCCTCTGTCACTAATTGGGAGGATTCAACATGGAAGCATATCATCAGTTGCCAAATGTTTTGATTTTTTGCCTTGAAAAAAAATTGTATACAACCAGCCTAAGTAGTTATATTGATGGTCAGCAAGCCATTTACATCAACAGTTTGGGCTTATGCCCAAAACGTCAATTCTCCTGTTCCTTGGATGCTGCCTGACCTGCTGCGCTTTTCCAGCAACACATTTTCAGCTCTGATCTCCAGCATCTGCAGCCCTCACTTTCTCCCCGCATTCAATTCCTACACCAGCTGAGGTCACCATGAAGGATTCTCCTTCTCAACCTCTCCCCTTGCCAGAGGGATGGTGACCCTCAGGTTAAACCACCACCAGCCATCATTTTCTGATGAGGGAACCAGCTGATATGTCGAGAGATACAACCGTTTAAGTCAAGGTTCATCCAAAGCAGCTCCACAACACAAGACTACTCTACAGACTGTTCCCAGAGATACACAGAAGCAAGCCTCTATTGCAGCTGGAGGACTATCAACATTTTGGTCTGGCTGAAACTTTCTGGACTTCCATTGTAAAGGATTGACCTCCGATTTTCCTGACTGGCATATTCCAAGATCCGGAATTGTGTTGACACACACACACACACACAAAATCTGGGCAGCTGCTGCAGTAACACAATGCAAAAAGGTCACTGCCTAAAGCCTCTCGATAATATAGCCCTCAGCGTGTGTCTTACAATTAAGGTAAATTGTGAATCAAGAGGATTGAAAATATATTGAGGCACCCCCAGAATGGGACATGGTATATTGATTTGAAAAAAAAATCTTATTTTTGGCTACTTCCAAATTGAACTTCCAAGTTTTGTTTGGGCTTTATACCGTACGTGGAACTTATTTTATAAGTAATAAAACAATTAATACAGTTGTATTGAGTGAAACATGCTGTAAATTCTGTAATATTCAATCAAATGTTTTGGTTTTTTTAAAAAACACATTTAATAAAGTATATGATTGTATCCTGTGCATCAGTATATTCAGAAACATTTCTTAAAATGTAAATGTGAACTTTAAAACATATTAGCACAATATTGATTGCCCCAAGGCTTGTTGCTAACTTTTAATGGAATTATAATGCCAGAGAGCAAAGCAGACTTGGCAGTACAAAATAATTCTCTACATCAATTACCAGGTCCTTCCGTAATAAAGGGATACAGGAGTGTCATAGGTTCTGTTCACTCAGAGCTGGCTCTGAGGGAGCTGGACCAGTGTCATGTACAATGCACATGTAAATAAAACGGGGACTGGGTGACAGGATACCAGCCTCTGTTGAGTTCTTTTAAAACCCACCAAAAAAAAGGGATACAGAGAATTGCAAGAAGAAATAAAAGCACTCAACAGGTATGAAACAGGCAGCATTATGCCAAGTTGATCCATAATGCTGTCTGAATCTTGGAATATTCTTACTTCCTTGAATTCATTTACTGGTATATTTTCCTTTTTAAAAAAACATTTTACCTACACATTAAACATGACTTGTTTCGTTTAGGTAGCAAACATCAAGACAAATGGGTCTCTGGACTAGCATTCCAATGACTGAGGTAATGCTCGAGTGACACAGGTTCTAATTCCACCACAGCACATTGTTAAATTTGAATCCAATACAATTTGGAATTAAAATTCTAATAACCACAAAATGATAACAAAACACATCTGGTTCACTAATGCCCTTGCAGGAACGGAAACAGCTGTCCTTACCTGGTCTGACAGGTATGGTTTACAGCAATGTGGTCGACTCTGAAATTACCAAGGAAACCATTCAATTGAATTAATCCATCGCTGTCCCCTCCAGAGCTCTCTAGCATCATTGATGCCCTCTTTAGCCAATTCAATTCACTCCATGTGGTATCAAGAAATGGCTGACAGCATTGGATACTGCAAAAGCTATGAGCCTTGCTATATTTCCTGCAATTGTCCTGGAAAGGTCTGTTCCAGAATTTACTGCCATCTCAGTTAAGCAGTTTCAGTACAGCAACAATAACAGCATCTGATAGGAGAGATTGCTCAGACGTATTATGTACACAATAAGCAGGACAGAAAACAATCTGGTCAATTTCTGTCCCCCAGTTTATTCCTGACCATCAGTAAAGCAGTGGGAGGGGTCTTTAGTTTGGGCTCCACCAAGGCCACTCAATTTCTGACTTCATTGCAACCTTGACCCAAACAGAGAAAAGAGCTGAACTCCAGAGGTGAGGTCAGAGGAGTCACTGTCCTTGACATTAAGGGCAGCACAGTGGCTTGGTAGTTAGCACTGCTGCCTCACAAGGACCCAGCTTTGATTCCAGCCTGGGGGGGTTGTGTGTGTGTGGAGTTTGCACATTTTCCCAGTGTTTGCGTGGGTTTCCTCCTACAGTGCAAAGATGTGCATGTTAGGTGGATTGGCCATGCTAAATTGTGCATAGTGGCCAGGGATGTGCAGACTAGGTGGATAAGTCATGGAATTACATGAATTTGGTTTGCGGGGGGGGGGGCGCTGTGGTGGAATGCTCTGCGGAGAGTCGATGTGGACTTAATTAACCAAATAGCCTGCTTCCACACTGTAGAGATTCTACACAAAAATACACATCCTTGGTATCAAGGAACCCTGGCAAAATTAGAGATAACGGGAATCAAGGGAGAAGTCTCCACTGGTTGGAGTCATACCTAGCACAAAGACAGACAATTGTGATTCTGGGAAACCATTCATGTCACCTCTTGGCCATCTCCAAGTCCTCCAGGACAATGGCAGCAGCTACATGGGAATATCAACCCTTGCAAGTTCTTCTCCAAGCCGGTCACCATCCGGACATGGAAATATATCCTCTTTTCTTCACGGTCACTGGGTTAAAAGTTTGGACCTCTGCCTGTGACAATGTTGCGAATGTATCTATCGCACATGGATTGTAGTAGTTCAAGGTAGGCCACCACACCTTCAAGGTCAACTGGAAGTGGGCAATAAATGCTGGCCCAGTCAGCAACACCTACAATCCATAAATAAATGAAAAATATTCTGTTGAGTCCGGTTGCCATGAAGAATCATGTTGAATTGGAAGCATTCATGAGTGAATCTTACACGAGAGGGTTATATGCAACACATTGAGGTGATTTTTTTTTCTTTTTTTCCCTTTTTTAACCCCCACACTACCATCTAAGTGTGGTAGTGCTTATTTTTCCCCAGCACCCATGGTGTATGTGTGTGCAGGTGTGAGACACAGTGAAAGAGACAAAGTGCACAAATCTTTATTCAAGTTCCACCACCAGGAAGATAGGAAAACACCCAGGTGGTCAATGACAAACACTGCCCTTCACATCAAAGAACAGTGCTGTGTGATCAAAACAGTGAGGGGGAGGGTAGGGACTAAATCAAAATAGAGTTGGAGGGAGAAATGATGTACTCCACTCCCTGCAGCACCCACCTCTCCCTGAACAACTCCAGGGTGAGGTGATTCATAGATGCTTCAATCAAAACAGCAAACACAAGGTTTTAATTAGTATAATTTGAAAATACACCATTAATTCCACATCACCTTTAAAATAATGTTAGTACCCAATGAGGGAAATAAAATTGAGACTTCAGAAAATAGCAATTAAAAAGTGCTCAGGGTTACTTTTATTACAGAGTAAGAATAAAGTACTGCAATTGATCAATTTACATAATTAAATTTCCTTCATTTTTGCCTGTCTTACAAATAGGAGTCAACAAAGAGGTCATACAGTAAGATAGTGAAGACAACTATACACTACATTTCCTATTGGGAGTGCAGAGGAACAATCAAAACAAAACCAGCATCATTATTCATCAATAGTCTACGTCTCACGTGAAATGTATCAAACAGAAAGAAGGGAAATATGCTGAAGCAGATCAAAAGTAATTTCATATCACTTGTGATTGCTACAGGCTAGTGCTTCAAGTTCATTTTTATATTTCTGCAAAATACCCAACAAAATTCACATAGTACAGCCCTGAGTAAAAATCAAAAATACAAAATTTTTGTGCAGTGACATCTGTAATGTGAATAAAACAGTCCTGAACATTTTTTCACAATGTGAATAATGAAAACCAAGTTAGACTGAACATTAACCCAACAATGGTAAAACATACAAAATATCTGTTTAATAAAAAAAGTAAAACAGAAACAACAGCCAACTCTGTATGCAAGATTGGAACACCATGGCTAATTTTTAAAAAATTATTTAGTAAGTAATGTCACCTTTGACCCATTGCACAAAATGAGAGAGCACAGTGTTATGCTAGACTAAAGCAAAGTGATACTGCAGCTGCAACTAGTAAAAACTTGTGTGAAATATTAACTTATCCAATCCAACTTCTTCTGTGTTGATACTGCCCAACAATTGAGAATATTCTCTAGTTTTTAGCTTTCTAGTTCATTTTTCCAGTTGTTTTGAAACATGACAAACATTTCTGGTATTGAGTAAAGGCCATTGCACGTACTCAAAATCTCAACACACCAAATTCTGCATATTTTGAAAAATACATACAAAAGAGTTGCCACCCATTTCTCTTACTTTTATTCCACTCTACCCTTTACATTCCTGAATGATTCATTCTGTACTTGATGCAGTCTCATCCTTAAGAAAGTCTTTTGGCAGTCTGTTGTATGTGAATGCTGGCTGAAGACTGATACAGGCTAGCAATAATATAATCAGGACAACAGTCTTATGTGTGTTGGGCCATACCATTCACCAAACTACGCAGTTGTTTCACGACTGTCTCAATCAGTTTCTGCTTGTCACGGTCATTTTTTCTGAACTGAGAAAATATATTGTTCTTTTTGTTTGTCTCTTTCATTCTGCAAAAGAAATAAACCACATTTGTATATATAGCTTCCAAGTCTTTCTGAATATCAAATAAATCTATTACATATCATAAAGCTATTAATAAAACAGCTCTCCATTCGCCGAAACAAGTAGAAATGAACACTACTCTGTATTTGGACCTGGTATAGTACATGTTAAAGAGTATAAAGCATGGCTCCCAGATCTCAAACCTTGTAAACTTCAGCTTATCTAAAACTTTCCTGCCCATTTCATGTACACCCATCAACCCCATGTTTGCTGATGTAGCAACTTAAATTTAAAATGATCACCCATGCATTCAAATCTTTATGCCTCTATGTCAGCTCTAGAGACCTTAAAGAACTGTGCATTCTCTCAGTTTTGGCTTCTTCCAGATCCTCAATTTTCTTGCTCCTCCACTGGTGGTTGAGCCTTTAAGCTATCATGACCATAGAAAAAGTGTTGGGAATTTCCTCTGCAAACCTCTCTCCTCCTAAATGCTCTGTAAATCTTACCTCTGATTAAACTTTTGGTCACCTGTGCCAAGTTTCTGTATCTTAGTACAAGCTGAGGAATTGATGCGACTTTTGAGACAACTGACAAGTTGCAGCAATTACATTAGAAGGTTACAGGGTTGCACATTTCAGAAGAGTAGTAAATAAACACATCTATCTCTGATTCCCATGAGCTCATTATAAAACCTCATGCTAAATACCAGCGTGCCTTCTAGATTCAGAGAGATAAGGTGCCTTGTGTACCAGCTCCACTGGCCTTACTTCACCAGCTGTGCTTACAGGTGACAAATATTCACTCTCAGCTGATCAGATTTTACTGGTTGCCACTCAATGCAGTTCCCAATCTGGATCATTTAGTTAAGACTGGGAACTGAAATCTATTAAGAATTTAAGAATTTCAGAATTTACTTTGTTGAAAATAACTTGCTTTCAATAAAGCATTATAGACCATTGAGCCATAACACACCCATAACTATTCATTTGCACAGGACTAATGCAGAGAAGCTGTAGCCAAAGCAAAAAGTAGTATGAGGTACAATTAATGAGGTTAATGAACATAAATGCAATCTTATCTTTGCATGAGACCTCGGTTAAATCACATGTAAGAAACTGTGGTCACTTTGGTACATTTATATGATGCGTGAATTAGAAGCTATGGAAAGGTTAAGAGAGTCACAAGATTTATTCCCAGCTTAAGTTGATGCGGTTGCACCCAGGGCTGGAGGAATGCACCATTGTAATCCCGTTACTCATAGATCACAACATAAAAATACTTACACCATTTACAAAGATGACAATGAAATATATTTATAGCTAGATTTAAGCAAAAATCATCAAGATTTGGATTTAACAGTTTTTGTTTTGATCATAAATCTTTCAATAAAGATGGAATAATTGGTTAATATACATTAATATGAATGCTTAGATCTCCAAATATGTACAAAATGTTTTAAAAACCTTTGGCCAATGAGTTAATCTTAAAGGCAAAAGGAGAAGGAATAGAATGTTCTAATGCCTGCTGTTCCAATATTCTTGCTGGTGTGGTTAAGTCACTTAATTTCACATTTTCTGAAGTCTTGTGGACATTGCTTGCTTAGGAAATATCATCTTGAAATGTAAATTCACTCTGTTTCAAAAGAGAGAAGTAGTTTCAACCTGAACTGAAGAGGAGGATTTTGTTTTCAAAAATAAGATCAGCTGGGAAGCTTGTTCTTAGAAGACTGTCTTTCAACTGAACCAGATAGAACAAAGACCTCTCCAAATCAATCACTGCTCAAAACAGCTCCAAGCAAACAGTTGTCATGTGATTTACAGGAAGTCAGAATCCTGCAGCACGGAGACCCTTTGGCCCAAACTGGTCCATGTCGACCAACATATCCATAACACCCTGTGTGTAAAAAGGTTGCCCCTCAGGTTCCTTTTTGCTTTTTTCCCCTCAAACCTTAAACTGATGCCCTCTAGTCCTCGATTCCCCAAACCTGGGGAAAAAGACTGAGTGCATTTACCGTATCCATGCATCTTGATCTTATACACTTCTATAAAGACACCCCCTCCCCCACCTCTGTCAGTCTCCTACACTCTTAAAAAAACAAGTCCAATCTGTCCAACCTCCCCCCTATACCTCAGATGATTGGGTCCAGGCAACATTCTTGTAAATTTCTTCTATACTTTGCAATTTAATAACATCCTTCATATAACAAGGTGACCAAACTTGAACACAATACTCCAAAGCAAGACCTCACCACGTCTTATTTTAAAATCTCTGATGTCCAGTAAATTTTCAATGACCTCTTAAATTAATCACTTCTGATGTTTACCACAAAACTTGAAATAAATTAATTTCCCACAATCTTTTGAAATGTAAGTCCTCCAAGTAATATTAAATATAAACTGTCTTCATAACAATGCACACAGATTACTTAATTAAGGTGTATTAAAATATAAAGGACTAGATTGCGTCCTTGCGATTAGAGTGTGTTTCAATGTTAAGAATGGGAAGACCTGGGCAGGGAAAGTGATTTTTGCCTAAAGTTTAAGTGAAGGCAAGTATAAATTAGATCTCACAGAAGACCATAAGCCATTTGGAAAAAGTTACCAGCTTATCCACGGAGTGCAATTTCACTACAAACCTTCAGTAAAGCTAGCCAATCCCTAACTGGGTTAAAATGTTCTAGACATCTTTCACCTAATTGGTCTTGCGTTGCGTTATACTAGTATTTTATATATCCCAAAAAAATTATACTGCTGCTGGTAGGCAAGAGTGGTCTACATAATGCTTCCCAAATAGATGATTATGAGGCATAGTAGATCAGATTGTCATTTCCTACTTATTTTAGACCATTAAAATAAGCTGTGAGGTTTTGAGAATAGGCTAAAATGATATGAGAATAGTCAATGGATTACATGTACAAACTGAATGCTCTTTTAGTCAATTATGTCTTAGTACCTTCGGAGTACTAGCTATTCAGAAACAAACTAGCTATTCAGATGCAGGACTTTACAAGATGTGCCCTTTAAGGTGAATTAGAAAGCTTTGCTCAAGGGTGATGATGATTATCCCAAGTATGCTCAGAAACAGGTCATGTAAACTGTTTTTCATGGGAAAAGAAACCCAAACCAAAATCTACTGAAAAAGATGTGACAGGTTTCAGAGCTGACATAGCTGCTATGTGAAACAAAAATAAATGGGTGCATCTGTCATTGTCAAGATCAGAAGAAAAGACCATTTTTGTGTGAGCAACCAAGCAGAATGCTAGCGAGAGCAGATTCTTTCTGTGAAAACAACAAAATGACGAACACAATCTTTGGAGATTTAAGGTGCAAGGAATCAGTGAAGTGGACCTTACCAATGGAAACTGGCTCTAAAATACTCAAAAGGCTGATGGAACATTTTGAAAGCTACTGGAAATTTCACCCGTGTGGCAGGGAGAAGGGGACCACTTGAAAAAGGGACTAGCTTGGAACTAAATCTTGCATTGTTGCAGTTCTGGCGGATAGAAACAAAGTAAAGAAAAAAGTTTTGTACAGCAACTGCAAGTAGGTTTAAACTCTACATGGTAAACTCGCAATATCTGGAAGTTCCTCACACAAATACAGTTAATGGAGTGGTGTACTGGAGCCAGAAGTTATTTAAGAAAGCAGTTGGATGCTGAAATGGGAGGGGAAGACTGGAAAGAAAGAGAACATTTCTGGGTGAACAAAAAAAAAGAACATTTCAAGGAGAAAAAGAAAGTCATCAAGGAAAGAGGAAGAAATTGAGAAAGTATATCTGGATTAAAAAAGACTAGAAATTATAAGGCATTTCTTGAATTCACTGATAGTATGAGATTGAAATTGGGGTCATATGTCGAGCTGCTTAAGTTGGTACAAGAACTCCCAAAGTTTGAGGAATGGTATGTGAGGGCATTTTATCATTTCATTTAGAAAAAACCAACTGATTAAGTGGACAAAAGAAAGCTGTTTGCTTCTCAAGCAGAGCAAGTTGACTGTTGAACTTGATGAAGTTTATACCTCTATTTCTGAGAGGCCTTCTGCAAATTGTAAAAAGACCAAGGCGGCCATTTTCTGTGATTAGGAATAGGTCCTGGAGACTTGCATGCAGACATTTTAGAAGCAGCCTGGCCAGACTTACATAGAGTTTGATAGGGTAAAACAACAGACTTTCAATAGTTGAGTATGGGCACTTTAGACACATGTACCAGGACCACAGGGAGGTAATTCTTTTGGAGGAATGAAAAAATTCCTTCTCTACAACAGTAAGAATTCACGCAGAGGATCAAATGGTTCCAAGACCAAGACAAACAGTCAACTTGGCTGACAGCCTTCTCTATCACTCCCTCAAACCCAAAAATGGACCGACGGTGGGAGTATGAAAAGCAAGCAGCTAGGAGCAAAAAGGAAAAGCTGGAAATAAAGAAAAAGGGACCCCACTCTCAGGTGAAGGACAGAGTATGGGTGATGCCCAGAAGCACATAAGTGTCTATTCAGGTACTAGATAGATTATGTTTGTGCAAATAAGATGACCATAAGATACTGGAGCAGAATTAAGCCAGTCAGCCTATCAAGTCTGCACTGCCATTCAAGTTGATAAGTTTCCCAACCCCATTCTCCTGCTTTCTCCTCATAACTCTGATCGCCTTACTAATAAGGGACCTATCTCAGTGTTAAAGACACTCAGTGACTTGGCCTCCACAGTTTTGTGCAGTGATGAGTTCCACAGATTCACCACCTTCTGGCTGAAGAAATTCTTCCTCATCTCTGTTCTAAAGGGTCAACCTTTCACTCTGAGGCTGTGCTCTCGGTTTCTCGTCTCTCTTAGTGGAAACATTATCTCCATGCCCATTGTATCCAGATATCTCCGCATTCTCTAAGTTCCAATCAGATCCCCCCTTATCTTTTTAAGTACAGATCCAGAGTCCTCAACCACTCCTCAGATGACATGCCCTTCACCTCTGGGATCATTCTTCTAAACCTCCTCTGGACCCCCTCCAAAGCCAGCACATCCTTCATACGGGGCCCAAAACTACTTACAATATTCCAAAAGGTGGTCTAATCGAAGTGTTATACAGCCTCAGCAGTACATCCATGCAGTTATATTCTAGGCCTATTGTAATCAATGCTAACATTGCATTTGCCTTCATAAATCCCAACCTTGAAAGAATTGAACAAGGACTTGTAAGTCCCTTTGCGCTTCAGATTTCTGAAGACTGTTTTCAAAATGGGAAACGGCTATGTCTCTATTCTTCCTACCAGAGAGAATAACCTCATACACACATTGCATTTCATCTGCCACTTCTTTGCCCGCTCACCTAGCCTAAGTCCTTCTGCAGCTTCCCATTCCCTCAACGCTACTGGTCTCTCCACCTATCTGTGTGTCATCTGTAAAGCTAGCACCAATGCCCTCAGTTCTTTAATCTCGATCATTAATACATAATGTTAATAGTTGTGGTCCTAACAGTGCCCCCTGTGGAACTTCACCAGTCACTGGCTGCCATCCTGAAAAAGAACCGTTATTCCCACTCTGTGCTTCCTGCCAGTCAGCCATTCCTCCCTCTATGCCAGTACCTAGCCGCTAACACCACAGGTTCTTGTTATTTAGCAACCTCACGTGGAGAGTCTTGTCAGAGGCCTTCTAGAAATCTAGATAGACAGTGGAAGTTACTTCAGAGTACAATGGGACCTTGATCAGATGGGCTGATGAGAGTTTAATCTAGAAAAATATGAGATGCTACATTTGGTAGGGCAAATCAGGGCAGGACTTGTACACTTAATGTTAAGGTTCTGGGGGGTGTTGCTGAACAAAGAGACCTTAGAGAGCAGGTTCATATTTTCTTGGAAATGGAGTTGTAGGTGGACAGGGTGGCGAAGAATGTTTGGTACACTTGCCTTTATTGGTCAATGCATTGAGTATAGGAGTTGGGAGGTCATATTGTGACTGTACAGGACATTGGTTAGGCCACTTTTAGAATACTGGTTCAATTCTGGTCTCCCTACTATATTCTTAAACTTGAAAGAGTTCCAAAAAGGATTTAAAAGGGTGTTGCCAGGGTTGGAGGGGTGATCTTAGAGGCTTATAAAATCAAGAAGGACATGGATAGGATGAATTGTCAAGATATTTTCCCATAGGGTGAGGGAATCCAAAATTAGAGGGCATAGGTTTAAGGTGACAGAGGAAAGATTTAAAAGGGAGCTAAGGGGCAACTTTTTCATGTAGAGAGTGGTGAGTGTATGGAATGAACTGTCAAAGGAAGTGGAGAAAGCTGGTACAATTACAATATTTGAAAGACATCTGGATGCGTATACATATTGGAAGGGTTTAAGAGTATCAACTGGGAAGATTAATTTAGGATATTTATTCGGCATGGACAAGTTGGACCGAAGGGTTCGTTTCCATGCTGCACAGCTCTATAACTCCACTATGACAAACCAGCTGCCTTTCCCTAGGAAGAGGGAGTTCAAGAGTAGGGGCTATATTTTTAGGGTGGGAGGAAAAGGATTTAAAGAACTGAGGGGAACTTTTTTAAAAAAAAAACGTGGTGATTGTGTGGAATAAACTTCCGGACAAGTGGTGGATGTGGGTACGTTACAATGTTCAAGACTTTTTGGATAAGTACGGAATAAGAAAATTTGGGAGGGAATTGGACCAAGCGCAGGCAGATGGGATTAGTTTAGTTTAAAATTATGGTCAGCATGGACTGGTTGGACCAAAGGATCAGTTTCTGTGCTGTACGACTATGTCCACTGGCTTTTCTCTAACTTCCTTATTACCTCTTTAAAGAATTCTAATAGATCTGTCAAGCATGACTTCCCCTTGACAAAGTTCTACTTTACCACACCTCCAAATACTCCACAATCTGATTCTTATTAAGGGACTCTAAAATCTTACCTATGTCAAGGGCCAGACGAACCAACTTATATAGTTTTGTATCTTCTGCCTCCCTACCTTTTTAAAGAGGGGCATTACATTAACCACTTCCAGTCCTCTTGGACCCTCCCTGACTCCAGTGATTTCTGAAAGATCACCAAGCCTTCACAATCTGCTCAGCTCTGTCCTTCAGAACTCTGGGGTATAGCCCATCTGGTCTAGGTTATTTATCCACTTTCAGCTTCCCTCAAAACCTTCTCTTTAGTGATGACCCCTACACTTACCTCTGCTCTGATTCTCAAAATTCTGATACGCTACTGGTAACCTTCACTGTGAAGACCGATGCAAAATACCTTATTCAGTTCTTCTACTGATTCTTTGTTCCCTTTTATTACTTCTCCAACCTCACTTTCCAGCAGTCCAATCTCCAATCCTATTTTTCTAATATCTAAAGATCTCTTCCAATTTTTTTTTATTGCTAACTAGCTTACCCTCCTATTTCAACAACTTCGCTCCTTATTGTTTTTTTTAACGTGCCATCTGCCAGTTTTTAAAAGGTTTTCCACCTAGTCTTCACATTTGCTTTTATGCTGTTCCCGACTACCTTTATCAACCATCGCTGCCTCATCCTCCCCTTAGTATGTTGCTTCCACCTTGGGACGGATTTCTGCAGCATCTCCTGAATTGATCCCAGCAACTCCTGAATTGCTGCTCCATTGGTTTTCTCCACTTGGTCCCTCTTCCAATCCTTGGTCAGTTCCTCTCTCTTGTCTTTATAGTTACCTTTATTCAATTCTAATACTACTAGATCTGATTCCAGCTTCTCCCTCTGAAACTGCAGGGTGAATTCTATCATAGTATAGTCAGTGCCCCCACAGCGTTCATTCACCTTAAGGTCCCAAATCAAGTCAGCCTCATTACAAATCACCAAATCCAGAAGTGGCCATTTCCAACTGGGCTCTACCACAAACTGCTCCAAAAAGATGACATTCCACAAATTCCTTTTCTTGAGATTCACTACTAACCTGATTTTCCCAGTCCCTCATGATTACTGTAATAGAAAAATGTAAGAAAGGCACTCTCTCCTGATTTATTTCCTGCCCCCACATCCGGAGTACTGCTAGAAGGCTTGTACATAACTCTCAGTAGGATCTTTATCTTTTTTGTGATTCCTCAGCTCTACCCACATAGATTGTCTTCTAAATCTATATTGCTTCTTGCTATCAATGTATTTCATTTCTTACTAACACGGTAGCTCCCTGTGTGTTGGAAGCAGAATATTAAACCAGTGGCATTCTCTCAGAACCTAACAGAATGGGGAATGTAGCTTAGGATAGTCAAGATTTAAAGAATCTGCTCTATTGTACAAAGTTAAGTTATTAAACTTAGTAAATAGAGTTGTCTGAGCTTCCTGTGGCCTGCCACCTTGTTCCCCTCGCCAACATCTGTTTCAGCCTTACTGCGGTGCTTCAGCAAGGCTCAGTACAAGCTGGAAGAACAGCATTTAATTTTCTACTTGGGGGCCTTCAGGACTCTATATAGAGTTCAATAACTTTACAGCCTGAGCACCTTCTCCCATTTCCTTACCCCCAAACTCCACACACCAGACTTTATCACATGGGCTGCTATCACAAATAACCCACTGTCAGTCACTAGTGGTCCCCATTTCCAGCTCTCAGGCTGACCTTTACCTATTCCTTTGTCTGCCGAACTGTTTTTTTCTCTCTCTGGGTTCTAAATCCATTATTGTAGATTTCTCCCCCCATACCAGCATATATACCAATCTTTTCCTAGCTAACATCAGTCCCAAAATTCCACTGGACCAAAATCATCTCTCTCAACAGACGCTGTCAGACCTTAGGAGTTCAAGCAATTTCAGTTTTTGCCCCTGTTTTTAAACTTCAACTGGAAATAAAAAGGCCAAAATTCAATTGGTCTTCTTAATTACTCACTGCACCTACATGCTAACTTTGTGTGCTCCATGCACAATAACACCCAGATTCCACTGCACTACAATTTCAGGAGTCTTTCCCCATTTAAATAGTCTCCCTTTTGATTCTTCCTACCAAAGTGCATGACCTCACTTTCCTACATTAAATGTCTTCTGACATGTTTGCCCATTCAGTTATGTATATCCCCATACAGATTCCTTATGTTCTCATCACAACATGCCCCTCCACCTAGTTTTGGATCTCAGCAAATGTGGATACACTCAGCCCCTCTTCCAATTAATAATATAGATACAGGAAATAAGTAAGGCCCCAGGACTGACCCTTGTAACATTCTAATATTTATGCTTTTCAAATCTAGACACTGTCTTCTGTGCAGTAACCAAACCTCAATCTATTCTAAAACATTATTGTCAATACAGTGAGTTCTTATCTTGTGTAATCATCTTTTGGGGCATCTTTATCAATTCCTTTTCGAAAATCCAAATGCATTACACCTGCCTGCACCCCCTTATGAACTCTACTTGTTATATTCTCAAAGAACTCTTGCAAAGGGAAATTTGTTTGATTGTGTTAAGCTTTTCTAGAATGTCCCATGGATTCTAGCATTTTTCCCAACAGATGTTAGGGTAGCTGGCCAATAGTTTCCCATTTGCAGGCTCCCTCCCTTCTTGAACAGAAGCATTACGTTAATGGCTTTCCAAACTACTGCAAGCCTCCAGGATCTAGTGAATTCAGAATACACTGACAAATAGTCCACTATCTCTGCAGCCACCTCCTTTAAAACTGTTAGATGCAGGGCATCAGGTCTTGGCGACTTGCCCCATTGGTTTGTCAAATTCTGTTCCTCATGATAACAATAACTACTGCAGCAAAAAGGAAAAAGTGATCAATGCTGAGAACTAATATTCACAGAAGAAAGATTAATTTGTTAATGTAAAATTTAATTTGGAGAGAATACTTGGAGCAATGACCACAGGAAATAAAATATTTAAATGAAGCCTTAAAATATCTCAATGGTAAGCTTGTGGAACAAGCTAAAAGATAGATCTTAATCAAAGTATTAGAAGTCTCTAAGTATGAAAAATACATTAAACAGGGAAAGGAATTGCTGATGAACCAGAACAATTACTCGAATGAAGAGATTAAAAATCAAAATGGGTCATACAAGTCATTACGATAATTTTGAAACTGGTTTATCAGATATACATGCGCTTCACAGTGATTTGAAAAGGAGGAGAAAAGGTCAACCAAAAGAGGACGTGAAGTGAATTGCAGAGAAGACTAAAAATATTGTAAATGAAAATGCAAGTCTAGAATGAGGAAGCCACAGATATTGCTCAAAACATTAAAAAAAGGCACATCCAGAATGGGATCAGGAGAGAGAAAAAAAATCTCGAAATGATCAGTGATTAAAAGGAATGAAATACACTTATTTGAACTCAAAAAGCATTGCAATAATATACTTTAAGCCGCAGAAAGGGATTTTGATTTGAAGAGAGAAGTAAATTCTCAGTTTTAGTCAAAATGATTACTAGGTTTCAGTTCAACAAATTAACTTAAAGATGGAGTTACATTTGCAGCTGACAATTAACAAATGGGCTGTGGACTTCACAGGACACGTTCTCTGCAAATATCAGAAGAACAGCATGAGTAAAATCACAATCATATTTTCTCCTTGACGTGTTCCGTGGGGTGTTTGCCTGTGACTCATTTTTGTCTCATGCTACGTTTGGGCCGTAAGAATACAAGTCATATCTATTTTGCACATTGTCTGTTTTTATCAATCATTTTTACATGCTTGGGGAAAATTTTATTGGAAATAAACAAGTTTTTTTTAGAAGAAAAAACCTGTAAATTGTTTTTCAATACTATACCAAATACAATCTAAAACTTGTATTACTGACCATATCACCAGTCTGGCAAAACTTAAATCAATTACTGGAAGAATGGGACTAAAAAAAAGATCAGTATCCTCTTCATCCTCATTTGGAACAGAAGTGAAAAATAAGCTTGTAAGAACTGAAATTATAAAGAAGTTTAAAATAAATTATGGCAGCCAAAAGCATTAGTTTGAACTATGCTGTAACATTTAAAAAGTGTAAATTCAATATTGAGAACTCAAAGTGACATGTTCAATCAAAAGGCTTTCATTGCAGAAAATTCTCAAATTTTATTTGCACTCTCACTCCTGAATTAGAAGATTGAAGTCTGGCTTTACCTTAGCGACTTGCGGACAATCTAGGTTGATATTCTAAAGTGTTACTGAACTGACATCTGCATGCATGCAGATAACGGTCTAATCATCTCAGATGTGAAAAATCACAACACCAGGTTATAGTCCAACAGGTTTAATTGGAAGCACACTAGCTTTCGGAGCGACACTCCTTCATTAGGTGATAATGAAGGGCTCAATCCTAACAGAATTTACAGTATGATGTAACTGAAATTATATATTGAAAAATTGATTGCCTGTTAAGCCTTTCATCTGTTAGAATACAGTGATAGTTTCACTTCTTTCATGTAAATCACAAAACCTTTTTTATATTAAAAAAGTTGCATTCTCGGGTTAGCTGTTAACAATGGTGATAGCTAGACAATATGTTGAAGGTGTTGGCCCCGTGTTCTCAGTCTATGCCACGAAAATGAGATTGATTCTAATCTAAGTGAGAGAACGGAGTTTTACATAAATTCATGCAGTTTTTGAGCTCAGAGTTCTACATGAATGCATGCAGTTTTTAAGCAAAGTACAATGTAACCCGAGCATACAAATTCCTAAAACACTACTCAAAAGATCAACAAGGAGGTTGTTCTGCAATCCTAGTCAATATCAATTCCTCATCCAATCAAAAACAGATTATTTGATCAATTTCATTTTTTATTATTTGTTTGAAGATGTGGACCTTGCTGGTTAGGCCAACATTTATTGCTACCACCCCAATTGCCTTTGAGAAGATTGGTGAGCTGTCTTCTTGAACTGTTGCTGCACTGGGAGTGTAGGAACACAATATTATCAAGAACGGAGTTCCAGGATTTTGATCCAATGGAATGGCAGCAGAGTTTCAAGTCAACCTGGTATGTGGTTTTAGACAATAGACAATAGGTGAAGGAGTAGGCCATTCTGCCCTTCAAGCCTGCACCACCATTCAATATGATCATGGCTGATCATCCTTAATCAGTATCCTGTTCCTGCCTTATCTCCATAATCCTTGATTCCACTATCCTTGAGAGCTCCATTCAACTCTTTCTTAAATGAATCCTGAGACTGGGCCTCCACTGCCCTCTGTGGCAGAGCATTCCACACAGCCACCACTCTCTGGGTGAAGAAGTTTCTCCTCATCTCTGTCCTAAATGGTCTACCCCGTATCTTTAAGCTGTGTCCTTCGGCACTCACCCATCAACTGAAACATGTTTCCTGCCTCAGAGTGTCCAATCCATTAATAATCTTATATGTCTCAATCAGATCCCCTCTCAGTCTTCTAAACTCAAGGGCATACAAGCCCAGTCGCTCCAGTCTTTCAGCGTAATATAGTCCCGCCATTCCAGGAATTAACCTCATGAACTTATGCTGCACTACCTCAATAGCCAGAATGTCTTTCTTCAAATTTGGAGACCAGAACTGCACACAATACTCCAGGTGTGGTCTCACCAGGGCCCTGTACAGCTGCAGAAGAACCTCTATGCTTCTATACTCAATCCCTCTTGTTATGAAGGCCAGCATGCTTCCAATAGCCTTCTTCACTACCTGCTGTATATGCATGCTTACCTTCATTGACTAGTGTACAAGAACACCCAGATCTCTTTGTACGGCCCCTTTACTTAAATTGATTTCATTTAGGTAGTATTCTGCTTTCCTGTTCTTGCCACCAAAGTGGATAACCATACATTTATCCACATTAAACTGCATCTGCCATGCATCTGACCACTCACCTACCCTGTCCAGGTTACCCTGTAATCTCCTAACATCCTC
>NC_057731.1:16243351-16255509 GCF_004010195.1 Chiloscyllium plagiosum
TCTAAGAATCCATCTCTGAGGCACTCCACAAAGTCTCTTTCTTGAGGTCCAACACCATCCTGATTCTCCAAGTCATCCTGCATGTTGAAAATCCCCATAACAACTGTAGTAACATCTTTAAGACAGGTCAATTTCAGCTCCTGATTCAACTTACATCCGACATCCAGACTGCTGTTTGGGGGCCTGTAGCTAACTCCCAAAAGGGTATTTTTACCCTTAGAATTTCTCAGCTCTATCCACACTGACTCTACATCCCCTGATTCTAGGTCCCCCGCGCAAGGGACTGAATATCATCCCTTACCAACATGGCCACCCCATCCCCTCTGCCCATCAGTCTGTCCTTACGGTAGCACGTGTAGCCTTGAATATTCATTTCCCAGGCCCTGTCCACTTGAAGCCACATCTCAGTTATCCCCACAATATCGTATCTGCCAATTTCCAAAAGAGCCTCAAGCTCATCCATTTTATTTCTAATGCTTCGTGCATTCATATATAGTATTTTTAATTTGTTACTGCCCTCACCCTTTTGGAGGGGAAAAGGCAGGTGGTGGTTTTCCATGCACTTGCTACCCTTGTCCTGATTAGTGGTAGAGGTTGCAGGTTTGAAAGGAACTGTAGGAGTTGTCTTTGTGAATTACCACCATGTGTTGTGCACATAAAACACACTGCTGTCACTGCATGGCAAGGGTGAAGGGAATTAATGTTCAGGGTAGTGGATGGAAAATCAAATCAAGTGAGATGCTTTGTCTTGTTCTTCAATTCTTTGGACCTACATTCAGGCAGTAGAGAGTATTCCAAAACACTGCTAACTTGTGCCTTGCAGGTGACAAGATTCTGGACCTCTGACCTGCTCCAGAAGCCACTGTATTTGTACAGCTGGTCCAGTCCAGTTTTTGGTCAAAGGTAACATCTAAAGTGTTAATAATGTGAAATTCAGTGATGATAATGCCATTGAATGTTAAAGGATAGATGGCTAGATTCTCTCTTGTTGGATATGGTCATTGCCTAACACTTGTGTGGCACAGATGCCACTTGCTTTTATCAGTACATTCCTGGAAATTGTAAAGGATTTATTGCACACGGACACTGACTGCTTCAGTATCCAAGGAGCTGCAAATGGTGAATACTAAACCATCAGCAAGCATCACTTCTTCTGACCCTATGATGGAGTGAAGGTGATTGGTAAAGCAGCTGAAGATGATCGGGCTTAGGACACTACCCTGAGGAACTCTTGCAGAGATATCCTGGAGCTGAGATGATGCTTCTTGCAAGGTGGTAGCAAATTAGGACTCTCCAGCCAGAGCTCATCTGCTCCTTGCATTTCTTTTTTCTCTTGCGTTTATTCTTTTTTTTGTGTGGCGATGCTCTGAACCCCCAGCCTCAGCGTGGACATGGCATAGATTCAGCATAGAATTCCAGCCTCGAGGTGAAGCTTGCATGGTCTGGAGGCCAGGTACTGACAGACTGAGGTGGGAGGATGGGTTATTCTAAACTTCTCTTTCTTTCTCCTAAGAATTTGTACCGCAGAATTAGTACCCAACTACCTTTGTGCCTAAGATGGCACCATAAGTAGCAATATGAATTTTCCACTCTACTCACTGGAGTGTGAGACAATAACGCTAACAAATGATGGTCTTTCAACAATTACACCTTTGTGCAGGATAGGACTCCAACTGAAAAGCTTTCTCTCAATTCCATTTCACTCCAGTTTTACTAGCACTTTTGATGCCACACTTAGTCAAGTGTGCCCTTCATGTCCAGCACAGTCACTTACACCCTACTTCTGCAATTCTGCTCTTTTGAGCATGTTTGAACCAAGGCTAAAATGAGGCAGGAACTGAGTGGTTCTCGTAGAACTCAAACTTAGTCACTGAGCAGGTGTTGCTTGATAACATGTTGATAACACCTTCCAACACTTTACTGATGACCAAGAGTAGACCAATAGGGCAGTAATTGGCTGCGTTAGATTTATCTTGCTTTATGTGCAAAGGACTTCTCAGGCAGTTTTATACTGTCCATTTCAGGTAGATGTCAGTGTTGTAGCTACAATGGTACAGCTTGGCCAAGGGTGCAAGATTTTCTGGAACAATTCGCTAAGTCTTCACCACTAATGCTAGAATATTGTCAGGACCACATAGACTTTACAGTATTCAGTGTCTTCAGTCATTTCTAGATAAAACATGGAGCTAATTGAATTGTTTGAAGACAGGTACCTGTGGTGCTGGGGACTGCCAAAGGAGGCAGAGATGGATCATCCATTCAGCACTTCTGGGTGAAGACGAATGCAAACCTCTTATTTTGCAGATATGTGCTGGGCTCCCCCATCGAGGGTGGGGATGTTTGTAGAACCTTCACCTCCTCTGTTAGCAGTTTAATTATTTACCACCATTAATGACTGAAGTGGCAGGATTGTTGAGTTTACAGTCTGAGCTGGTAGTTATGGGATCAATTAGCCCAATCTCATCACTTGCTGCTTACAAATGGTTCTGTATTGTAGCATGTTTTGAGTATGCCGAGTGCAGCTCCTGGTATGCCCTCCTGGACTCTAAGAATCAGATCTGATCTCTTTGGTTGATGGTAATGGTAAAGTGAGGATATGCTGGTGCCATGAGGTTATAGATTGTGAGCAAATCCAATCTACTGTAGCTGATGGCTCACAGCACCTCATGATGTCCAGTTTTGACTTGCTAGGTCTGTTAACAGTCTGGTAGTGCCACACAACACAAGGGAGGGTATCCTCAACGTGGAGTCATGACTTTGTCACCACAGGGACTGTGTGAAGGTCACTTCCACTGATACAGTCATGGACGGAACAACTGCAATAGGCAGACTGATGGGAACGAGGTCAAGAGGATTTTTACCTCAGACCTGCTGCAAACCTAATCCAGCAGCTATGCTCTTTGGCACTCAGCCAACTCAGTAGTGGTGCTCCCAAGTCACTTTTGGTGTTCAAGTCTGAAGTTGCCTACCAAGGGATCATTGTATCCTTTCCATCCCACCCCATCTGCACTTCGGAGAGACTATTCCCTCTGTGACTTCTTTGCCTGATCCACGACCCCCACCAGCCCACACCCCACTCCCTGCACCTTCCCTACCAACGCAAGAAATGCAAAGCCTGCGCCCACACCTACCTCCTCAGCTCCGTCCATGGCCCGAAAGGATCCTTCCACATCCGACAGAAATTTACCTGTACTTCCATACACGTCATCTACTATATCCATTGCACTGGGGTGGCACGGTGGCTCAGTGGTTAGCACTGCTGCCTCACAGCACCAGGGTCCCAGGTTCGCTTCCAGCCTCCGGCAACTGTCTGTGTGGAGTTTGCACATTCTCCCAGTGTTTGCATGGGTTTCCTCCAGGTGCTCTGGTTTCCTCCCACAGTCCAAAAATGTGCAGGTCAAGTGAATTGGCCATGCAAAATTGCCCAGAGTGTTAGATGCATTAGTCAGAGGGAAATGGGTCCGGGCGGGTTACTCTTCAGAGGGTCGATGTGGACTGGTTGGGCTGAAGGACCTGTTTCCACACTGTTGGGAATCTAATCTAACTACACATGTTGTCTCCTCTAAATAGGGGAGACAGGACTCCAACTTGTGGATCGTTTCAGAGAACACCTCTGGGACACCTGCACCAACCAACCCCACTGTCCTGTGGCTAAACATCTTAACTCCCCTCCCACTCCAAAGGATATACAGGTCCTGGGCCTCCTCTATCACCAAAGCCTAACCGCCCAATACTCTTCCACCCAGTACTCTTCCATGTGGTTGAATAGTCCCAATGTGGATTTCACGAGGTTTCTTCATTTCTCCGCCCCCTCCCTTATCCCAGTCCCAAGCCTCCAACTCGGCACTGCCCTCTTTACCGGTCCTCCTTCCTTCCCACCTGTCCGCTCCACCCTCCTCTCCGACCTGTCACCTTCACACACCCCCACCTTTACCTATCACATTCCCAGTTACCTTCACCCCAGCCCCACCCCACTCCACTCCACTCCCATTTATCTCTCAGCCACCACTGGCCCACAAGCCTTTCATCAGGAATGAGGCTTATGCCTGAAACATTGATTCGCCTGTTCCTACAATGCTGCCTGACCTGCTGTGCTTTTCCACCATCACACTCCTGACTCTGATCTCCAGCATCTGCAGTCCTGACTTTCTCCTAGTTGATTGTGTATTGGTATGGTGATTTTTGTAGAATTAACAGGGCCAGGTTTGTGGTTGTCTCCAGTGCATAGGTCAACGTCAGGTGCTCTGTCCAATTTCTTTCCTTTCTTTGAACTTTGCAGAGATTTGAGATTTGATGCACCTGATTGAAATGACTAGAGACCCAAAGGACAATAACCAGTCAACCACATTACACTGGGTCTGAGTCACACGTGGACCAGACTAGATAAGGATAGTAGATTCCCTTGCTTATAAAAGGTCTTTAGTCAATGAAATGGGTATTTATGACAATTGATAATGGTTATGTGGTCACATTAGGCTAGCTTTTTAATTTCAGTTCTTTTTTAAAATTCAAGTTTTACCATCTGCCATGGAGAAATTCAAGCCGATATTTCCACAGCATTAACCTCGGTTCTGGAATTTTAGCCCATCGACATTACCTCTATGCCATCTATACCATCTCCCCAAATCTGTTGTGCACTTCAAAACTGAAGTTTCAAAAATATTTCATTGGCCATGAAGCACTGAGGAGTATTTTGTAAATCCCAAAAGTTATCAAAGACACTAACTAAATGCAGGGTTTTTTTCTTTCAACGTGAGCTTATTTCATTTTCTCATACTCAAAGGATTGTTTTTCCAGGGTTTTCTTCCACCCAGCCTAACCACTAGTCAAATTATGCACTGAATCACTCCTAATTGCTTTTGATCAGTGTCTTTTATAAATCTATGAAAGCAATCTTGTATAAAGATAGATAAATAAATTACTTATTCAAAGTGGATAAAAAATTGACTTTTAAGAGGAAACTTGCTCTGATTTCAAGTAAATAATATTATTAAATTATCAAGGGACAACTTCCAATGCCATGGAGTTGGAGGTTAATTACTTTGGACAGACACTGCTTTCTCAAACAGGTTTAGGAATGCAAAAATCAAACCAGTTCAGACATAAGCATGTCACGTGTTAAATATGCATACATTAAATAATTTCTAAAAGATAAGATGCAATTCCCAATGGAACAATGCAGTCTCAAATCACAACAATGAATAAGCAGCACTACCTAGAATATGCAACTACTTACCCTCTGTCGATTCTGATTTGGAGCAATTTACCAAAAAAGGAATGATGAGATAATGAATGATGAGACAGTCAAAAGCCACTTCAAGCAATCAGAAAGTTGTAAAATGTTGCCACTAAAGGTACTAGGTAATGGTAATGTACAGTACAGCAATAGTTTTACAAAAATGCCATTTTATTTGAAAAACAAAATGGTTCTAACATCCAGGAAATTGTAAGAATAATAATGTAAAAATGAAATAAACTAATACTTTTCTTCAGAGTATAAGTGACTTAAAATAATGAGTCATCTTGATATAAATCATCTTGTTTCATGGTACTTAGGGACACCTGCAAAAACAAACTTTCAAAACTTGCTTACTTCTCAAGGAGTATCAGAGCTGTGCTGGGATTCACCCTCAGATACTTGGATGTAGCTTGTCCATAATCAGCTAGATATGTTGACCAGTCCCACACCATAAACAGGTCAAGGAGCTGCAAAAGACAAATAAACACATGGTACTGTTACAAGTGCTGGCATAATTGTGATTTTCTTCTTGAGATTTATTTTTTAAACCAGCACCAAGCTGCAAGGAAAGCAACTCATGGTGAGATAGTAAGGTTGAACTGAAAGCAGGTTACTTCCAGTCTTTTTACACACAATTAGTTGCATCTAACATTAATCCATTGTTAGAAGCTAATTTGAATCAAAATACTGAGCATGCAAAACAAACTTCTCCAAATTCCAAGTACTGTATGTTGCCAAGTCACTTCAAAACAAAGTCAAGACCTCAAATGAACAAACTTTGAACTGGACAAGTGTGAACAGTCTGCTTCAAATGCCCATTTATTTCTTGATGAGCCTAATCCAGATATTGAGCAGGCATTTTTACTTTGGTATTTGGGTTCTAGGAGGGCACTGAACTGGAAACCTAATACCTGTTAGCATCAGACCCACTTTTAACTGCACCTTGTATGCTACTGGCCAATGAAATTTACTTTTCCTGGTCTTGACTTTGGTTCAGCATCATATTTTATCCCTGTGGCTACCTGCCATGATTTTCTGAAAATTTGAGGTGCAGTTTTTGTGTCAATATCAGCAGTTCCTTTCAACAGCACCTTAATTCCTGAATTACTTCTGGCAAAAACATTCAGTATTGACTAACATTCGAATGAAGTATTTCAACAATGCTGAATATACAACTCTAATATGAAACCACTTCCTGTTTGACTGCTAAAGTGGGTGTTAAATATTCCTTAGCACTATATTTAAAAATAAAGAGGGCACAGCACTGTACTGGGGTTCTGGGGAATATCACACCATCAACCAATATGAAACCAGTTAGCTGTTCATTCATCACGGCTGTTGTAGGATATCTTTAGGTGACTGTGATAGCTGAGAGACTGAGTTTTGTTACACAGGGCAAAACTGGGTTGAAGACTGGACAGTTCATTGTATGCATGTGGAACAGATGCTCACTTATGTAAACAGTGATGGGTTCATCCTCTGGAGTGGAGTCAGAAATAAATTATCCTGAATTTTTTTTTATCCTAAACGGTTTTGGTTTCTAACTTTTCACTTCTCCTAGGAGATTATATGCAACCAGATGGATAGGAAGTATCTGTACTGTGATGGGTAAGGGATCAAGGCCAATAGGGTTAAGGAGAAACCAAAAGGGATTTTATAAATACACTAAAGACAAAAGGGTAACTACGGAGCAAATAAGGTCCCACAAAGATCAGCAAGGCTGAGATGGGGGAAGACACTAAACAAATATTTTGCATCAATGTTTACTGTGAAGGAGGACATGGAAGATATAGAATGTGGGGAATAAATGGCAACATCTTGAAAAATGTCCTTATTACACAGGTGGTAGTGCTGGACGTCTTAAAACGCATAAAAGTGGATAAATCCTGAGGACCTGATCAGGTGTACCCTAAAACTCTGTGGGAAGCTAGGGAAGTGAATGCAGGTAGATAGGAGAGTGAAGGCGGCAATTGGTATGTTTTGCTGGAGAGCAGTGAGTATAGAAGTTGGGAGGTTATGTTGCGGCTGTACAGGACATTAATTAGGGCACTTTTGGAAAAGTGTGCGCAATTCTGGTCTCCCTCCTATGAAGGAGGATGTTGTGAAACTTGAAAGGGTTCAGGAAAGATTTACAAGGATGTTGCGAGGGTTGTAGGATTGGAGCTATAGGGAGAGGCTGAAAAAGCTGGGGCTCTTTTCCCTGGAGTGTTGGAGGCTGAGGGGTGACCTTATAGAGGTTTATAAAATCATGAGGATTATGGACAAGGTAAATAGACAAGGCCTTTTTTCTGGGGTGGAAGAGTCTAAATCTAGAGGGCATAGATTTAAGGTGAAAGGGAATGATTTAAAAAGGGACCCAAGGGGCAACGTTTTCATGCAGAGGATGGTGCGCATACGGAATGAGCTGCCAGAGGAAGTGGAGGTAGCTAGTACAATTACAACATTTACAAGACATCTTGATGGGTATATGATGGGCCAAATGCTGGCAAATGGGACAGATTAGGTTCGGATATCTGGCCGACATTGACGAGTTGGACTGAATGGTCCGTTTCTGTGGTGCACATCTCTGTGACTCTAAGACTCCAAATGGAATTAGAGTGAATGGCTAGTTTAATCAGCTGGTGCAGAGGGCTGGATGGCCTTTATTCCTCTACTGTAACTTTATGACCACGAATGACAAGGAATGCTGTATGTTCTATCAAATTCATACTAGTTTTAGATAAAAACTGCTTATGCTTGGGGTTTTGAGAGAAAAAAAAAACTTTAACCATGTTGTACAAAACAACATGAAATGTCACGCCAGCACATCAAGGATTTCAGTGTGCTGATTGTGGGAGACAATGATAAGACAAGACAGTAGACTTGACATGCTGGAATGGTAATATGATTCAAAATATTACCCATCACCATCATCTACAAAGGCTGGCTGGCCAGTTGAATTCGCAGTCTTACAGTAGTTACTATGTCCTACAAATACATTCCAGCACAATACAAAAATCGTTGTGCAAATTACAAGTGAAAGCCTCAGGTCATTTACGTTTTTTTAGGGCTTCATGCACCAATGCACTAAAATTCAGATAACTGCACACACACTGAAAGAGGCTGGTCTGCAGAATGTGTCATCGGTCTTTCACTATACATGTGCTCCTTCAGAGCTCATCTAGGTAATTACAGGTCAGTCATCTTAACATCTGTGGTGGGGAACTCCTGACCTTTAACTAAAGATTAAATTATCATGTATCTACGTAGAAAAACAGCTAAAAAGAAGCCATCATAGAATTCAAAAGGAAATATTGTACATGACAGATCTCCTTTGAGGATGTAACGGATATGAAGATAGGGAAAAAACCAGGAACCTACAGAAATGTTAGGCAACTGAAAGTATCAGTCAGTGCAGATCAGACCAAGAGGTGTGAAATAGGATGGGAATAGAATGCTGGGATTAGGAATTGGTTAGAATGCAGGAAAGAGAGAGCAGGAATTAAAGGAAGTTTTCCCTAGAATAGTTGGGTGATAGTGGATTCCTACAAAGGTTAAATTTTATGGCAAATTTAATGTGGCAATGATTTAGATAGGGAAGAGAGAGAAAATCTGATAACCAAAGTAAGAGGCATAGTTAATTCTTTTGAAGACCAACAGGAGCTGTGAGGGAATGGATGGCAAGAGGACACCAAAGGAATTAACCCTAGGTTATAGAGTCAGAGAGTCAGAGATGTACAGCATGGAAACAGACCCTTCGGTTCAATCTGTCCATGCTGACCAGATATCCTAACCCAATCTAGTACCACCTGCCAGCACCCGGCCCATGTCCCTCTAAACCCCACCTATTCATATACCCATCCAAATGCCTCTTAAATGTTGCAATTGTACCAAGCTCCACCACATCCTCTGGCAGCTCATTCCATACACGTACCACCCTCTGCGTGAAAAAGTTGCTTCTTAGGTCTCTTTTATCTTTCCCCTCTCACCCTAAACCTATGCCCTCTAGTTCTTGACTCTCCCACCCCAGGGAAAAGACTTTGCCTATTTACCCTATCCATGCCCCTCAATTTTGTAAACCTCTATTAGGTCACCCCTCAGCCTCCGACACTCCAGGGAAAACAGCCCCAGCCTGTTCAGCCTTTCCCTGTAGTTCAGATCCTCCAACCCTGGCAACATCCTTGTAAATCTTTTCTGAACCCTTTCAAATATCCGATAGGAAGGAGACCAGAATTGCACGCAATATTCCAACAGTGGCCTAACCAATGTCCTGTACACGTAGTACTGCAGTCCTCCATCTACCCATATTCTCAATTATTATCTTTAAGAATGGTAAAGATACTGGCATATATCATTACCTATCTCTGTGAATTGATATAAGTCTGCATAATGCCATTAGAAACAGCGCTATGTGAACAAATGTCACCACTCTACATGTTGCATGGCCTAGAATTGCATGTCCTATTCTAATTTAAAGTATTGGAATTACTTTTGCTATCTCTAGTTCTTATCCTTCTCATGGAAGGATGAAATCATGAATGCATCAGTCCTTCCAAAGGTAAATCTCCAAGTATTTTGGCAAGCAGAAGTAATTTTGTTGGTATGAGTATATATTCAGGATGAAAGGCAGTCTCACATCTAAGCTATGTCCGGAAGGGTGAGGTAGCTAGAACCAAACAACCAGTGGGATATAGGAGCTCTACTTCAAGGATGTTTGTAAGTGTATTGTGAAGGCTGGAAACATCAATTAATGCACTTGGTAGATACGAGCTGATGACAGAAGAAACTAATTACATCATCTGTTGGCTAGTGTGTGTCACCACAATGATCAGCTGCTAGAAATGTTTGACAACAGGTGCCAACATTGAAAACAACAATCCACAACTACACCTCAAAACCACTTCATTTGTGACACTTGTGGCTGAATCAGATTCTCATGAATTTGTCCCTTTGGCAATCTGTGAAATTACATTACGTGAAGCAGCAGGGTGGTACAGTGGTTAGCACTGCTGCCTCACAGCGCCAGAGACCCAGGTTCAATTCTCGCCTCAGGCGACTGACTGCGTGGAGTTTGTACATTTTGCCTGTGTCTGCATGGGTTTCCTCCCACAGTCCAAAAATGTACAGGTTAGGTGAATTGGCCATGCTAAATTACCTGTAGTGTTAGGGGCAGGGGTAAATATAGGGGGGTGGGTTGCAGGTCGGTGTTGGGCTGAAGAGCCTATTTCCACACAGTAAGTAACCGAAAGCATCTGATGTCTTGCATGTCCATCACCTGTATAGATGGAAGGATGTCAATTGTCAAATTCCTGTCTTTAAGATGCTAATTATTTGCTACCTTCTAGCTCTTGAATATTTGTCCAGTTGTTTTTGTGTGTTTTGTTTTAATTCCTTCATGGGATGTGGCCAGGTCAGCAATATTTTGCACATTCCTAATTGCCACTCAAAAGTTCAAAAAGCAAATCAGTCAAACCATCTATTCCTCAAAGAATTCTAGGATGTGACACATTTACCTCAGGACTGGTGCAGATATGTAATCATTTTAGTTTCTGGTACAATTCATTCCTTGTTAACTTCCACATGCGCTATAACTTAGTGCTATTTTATATAACTTAGCGCTATTTTATATAACTACAAATAGTACTCAATCAATTGGTTTAATTTCATTTTTAAATGACTGTGTTTTATTGGAATCCTATTTATTACCTCCTTAGGGCCATGTTCTCTTACACGCCTTTAGTATATCAAATTGTGGAATATGAATTTATGTGCGTGGCTTGAAATTGAAAGGCAGTACATTAAAATGATTATTGCTGTTTTCATTTCATGTTTTACAGAAGTTCATAAATCACCAAAAAGATATTAAATTTTCAACTATTTTGTGGATGAGTATGATATTAATTCATCTTTAAACTGAAGAAGCAATTTGAATTATTTGAAGGTCTAGTTTTACTAAAGATATCAGGTCTACACAAGAGGAAAATTATAATGGCATAAAGACATTTAATATGAAGCATCATTTATAGCTGCAATTTAATAATCTACAAATCTTGATTTCAGAAATTCATCATTTTACATTATGCTAGTAATATTGAGCCTCACTAACACAGCAAAAATAACTTAAGTTTCAGAAATAGTATTTGTCTGGAATGTATTAGCATCTCAAGATAAATGTGTCTAAAAGTCATAGCTGAAGTCCTGCAGGCTTTAAGTAAAGAAGGCAATTTCTTCCATTTCCACAATGAATATAGGTCTGGTTTAGGGCTTCTTGGTTTATGCGTCATGCTGGCCCTTGGGAATATGAGTAATAATCAGAAACACTATTACACGCACAATGAGCAAATTACAGAAAACATTAAAATTTTCACATCAGGTTACTCAGATTTTGTTTTGCTTTGCCTCGAAAGTCTGATGAAACTCATTCAGAATCCTTGTGACAGAAAACTGAACGTTTATAGCTTTCCAGTCTGATTGTTTTTCACACATGGTTTCCCCTGATCTGTCTCAACTAAGTACTGAACAGTCGCACATATTACATTTTGGTGTAAATGGAAAGCCACTTTAACCAGAAAGACTACACAGTTTCATTCTGTGTATACACAGTTATGAAAATATGAAATATGGACTGCTGATTTTCAAATTCCATCATCTGACTTTCATGGACTAATCACTGTCTTAAAATGGCCACAATAACTACCTGACCACACAGGTTAGGCAAACTTCATGGAGTAAATTAAACTGTCTGAACAGGTATGAACATTTTATCAACAGTCATGGAAATTAGTCCACTTGGTCAAGCATGAAAAGGCCCTCAGCTCCTATTTTGATTTACATCTGAATGATAGGTTTCACATATTGGAGATGGTGGGCATGACTTGCGATTATAAAGCTTGAAATCAATTAACCCGTACAGGGAAATACGTATGCCAATCTCCATGTT
>NC_057731.1:16256145-16260111 GCF_004010195.1 Chiloscyllium plagiosum
TGATAAGATTTGCATCCAACAGCATTTATGGCAGATATAATCCGCAGTAACCCTTAAACTCTCTTTAAACGCTTTTCCAGCAACACATTTCCATATCACTGCAAAGGCCATTTTTGCTCCTTCACAATCTACAGACCCAGAAAATAACACCGTCTTATTCCTCTACAAACACTGCCCCAGGTTAAATTAATAACTATGGCTTATATTTTAAGTTTAATCAAGAAACTTATCTCCAAAAACATAATCAAGCAAGAGTCCACTATACTCACTACTGCAGCCTCTCTCTTGGACAGACTTAAAACAATTAACTTATCTGATTCTGTGCTGTGAACTTCGCTCAACAGTTCCTCCAAGACCAGTTGTGAATTTCACTGTTTGTTAATTTTCCCAGATGCACTCCGATGTCCAGTGATACACGAATTCAAACAGCAAAGGCGGTAACTGTGCAGGTTCTCTGTCTACTGCACTGTCTTCACCACGTGCTTCCTTTGTCTGCTCTTCTCCCTTTTAAACCGCTGTTGTTTTGACTTTTTTTTCTCCAAAGTTCCAAAACAATGCAACAGCATATAGGTTGATGATGATTTTTAAAAAAAGTAGAAAAATGGCAATAGGAGGGGTAAACAGGACTAAAACCTTACAGAATAAAAGTCATTATGAACATATTTGAAAATTTGATAAAAGGTTCAGTGAGAAAAGCATTTGAAATATAGAAACAAAAGCAGAAGCTGTTGGAAAAATTCAGCAAAAATTCAGGGTTGTATTCGTGGAGAGAAAACAGTCAATGTTTTGCTTTTAGCCACCTGTCTTCTCCGCTTTTTCTCCACAGATGCTGCCAGACCTGCTGAGATTTTCCAGTAATTTGTTTTTGTTTCCGATTTCCAGCATGCATAGTTCTTTGATTTTTTTTTGTCCAATGAAATATAGAAGTTGCTCATTTATTTCTTTGAGCTTAAATCACTTCAAAACAGAAAATAAGTCATCTGTATATATGAAAGAAAACTGAAATTTGAGCAATAATGATGCTTTCTTTTATAAATTGGCAATTCTAAAACCTAAAGCAGTCTAGTTTTCCTGGTCTACCAGCTCAACCTCTTTCTCAACTACTTTAAGGAATGGAGTCCTAGAATTGCACAATTCTCAGACACGTCAGTAAAATGATGAAGCACCTTGGTGTAATAAACAGCTTCTTTGGGCAAGACAGGAAAAGATTTGGCCTTTGGCACTTATTAAACAATTAAAGAAAGGTACTGACAATAGCTACATAGAGTACCAAACATCCATGACGATCCTCTCCTCCAAATGGAAACAGGCTATATGGTGTGTTGTGTTCTCTCAACATTTTTGTTGTTAGGAGGGGGGAGGGGACGGAAGGAGATGAGGAATGAAACAAAAAGTCAGGGATTAAAGTATAGCCTCTAAAATGGAAAACATATTTTAAAACTATTGTTTTGTATATTCTGCTGAATTGAGAATGTCAAGTCAATGAATTCATGAGTTAACTATTGTCTTCTGACAAAAACTACCCTTTCAAAAAATTTCTACTACTTGTGCCTCATTTTCCATTTCTATTGGCACACTATGTTGCTACTAAACCATAAATCACATATTCACACTTGTTAAAGAGTCGAGAATCAAAACAAATTCAAATACAATCAACAGTACGTACAAATATCGAAGAGGCCATTTCAAATTCCAAGTAAATTAAATGTTTGCATTTTCTTGCATTTCTTAGGACATTATGTCCATAAACAGTTTAGCATAAATTAACTGCAATAAATTTTGCTATAATCACAAACCTGCAATTAATGCAATTGATCAAAGCTTGCAAAAGCAATACTACTATAATTTGCAATATATTTTAATATACTTTACAAACACTTTCAGTAACAGTACAGCAAAAATTTCACAACATTTAAATTCAGGGATAAATGCCAAAAATAGGACACCAAGTATTTAAGCAGTATTGCCGCCAGAATTTATTAAAGCACAATATTGATCATGGGAAATCTTTGAACTAGATTTTTTGAACTCAAACATACTCTAGTGTTTAATTAGGGTTTTGGATTTTCTAAATTGGGGTTGTATCCACAGAATATTTTTAACTGTAATACACAGCATGAAGAACAGGTGATCATTGGTTCATCTTTAATGGAAGGAACAATTCAAGCATAAGAGCATCATATAACAAAATCTTTTGGAATAAATGTACAGGTGCAATTGCTTTCTTCAGCTATAACTAATTGGTGTCACTGCACTAAATAATTCTATTAGTAATAGTGTTCAAAATCAGTACTCATAAATTCAGTTGTGCAAATATATAGTATATAGCAGATTTTAAAAATTCATAATTCATTATGTTGCTGAAAACAGTGTACAAGAAAATTTGATACTGTGTCAGCCAAGTCAGAGAAAAGGTTCCATAAAATTACATGAGAGTATACACAGAGGATGACTGGAATAAATTAAAGAGGATTCACTTTATAATTGATTATTTCAAATAAAACTAACTGGCTAAACTGGATGCATTTCTCATGAGTTTAAAAGTCATTCTTGCTTTAAGAAATTTAATTACAGTATTTAATGGAATTTTTAATGATAATCAGTAAAAAAACAAGAACAGTTATGGTTTGGGAAAAAGTATTTTCTAAGTTAAAGACATTCTTGGTCTTTTGATAGCAGTATGAACATGGAGAGAAAGAGTACTTTGATTGTAAATCAACAACATAGTGACCTTTGGGACTTCCTAAATTAGTTGGTTTTAATCCCTAAAATGGTTTATTGGATTCCAAAAATTGCTTTAACAACAGTAACGTACTAAGATTTGTTGAGTTTTAGTTTGGATCACTAGGTGGGGCACTTTGGAGGCATGGAGTAGGAAAAAACTCATTATTCATTAGTCTGAAATAAACAATTTCCATCGATTGAGCAGGAGTGTAAATATTTGGAGAGAAGTATATGGCCTAAAGCTCTCAACCTTTAAGACTAAACACAAAAGCATAACGTCAGCTTTGTAACTGCCCACATTTCTGAAATAAAATATATTTTATAGTGACTGTGAAACTTCATGAAATGGATATTGAAACTCTATCACAAAAACTTTTTACTTACAACACCGAAGAAATATCCTCAAACCTCATGCATCAATACATGTGAGATGAAAAAAATCTGACAAAACATGTGTCTTGGTTGGCACAGAATGATCACAGAACAGTATAATAATAACAACAGAAACAGGAACTGAATTTTCAAACAGCAGTAGAGGTAGGACAAGGTGGATAGACCTAAAATTTCATGTCGTGCAATTTGCATCCCTGTTCCTGTCTTTGATCATTTTTAAAAACTTGCTACTTGGGATATGGTTAGCCAATTAAATATGCTAAACTTTTCGGTTCTCATGTGAACACCTGCCCAGACATCAAAGCTGAAATAAGGTGGAGAGATAGAGCTGGCCTCCTGGCAGCGAACCAGAATGCAGTTGGGCCAACTCCATAATTCAAGATAAGCCAACATCTTCCTCCAGAGAGCTCTCACCATATTGACGCACCTTCAGTCCAGAGATGTTGGGGCTGCCAATTGTCCATTGTTGGTGAGCCACCAATTGGTCTTCTAGCCTTGACAGTCCATCCATAATCAAAGATGGTGCTGAAGACACTGATGATAAGTTTGCCACTACTGAGGGGTGCAATGGCACAGAAATTTCCAATGAGCTCATCTACATTGAAAATCAAAGAGTGTATTGCGCCTGAATGGGGCCACATTGGTGGCTTATAATAGAAGCTGTTCTTCAAGCAAGAATTAGTTTGAAAACTTTGCCAATTGCTGTGGTTCTGTTCACCGAGCTGGAAGTTTTTGTTGCAAATGTTTCGTCCCCTGGCTAGGCGACATCATCAGTGCTTGGGAGCCTCCTGCGAAGCGCTTCTTTGATGTTTCCTCCGGTGTTTATAGTGGTCTGTCCCTGCCGCTTCC
>NC_057731.1:16262661-16297862 GCF_004010195.1 Chiloscyllium plagiosum
CGCACGCAGACAACAAGCAACATGAATTCGACTGGGACAACACTACTATCATAGGGCAAGCCAGACAGAGAACAGCCAGGGAATTCCTAGAGGCATGGCATTCATCCACAAACTCCATCAACAAACACATCGATCTGGACCCAATATACCAACCACTACAGCGGACAGCTGAAACTGACAACCGGAAGCAGTAGGGACAGACCACTATAAACACCGGAGGAAACATCAAAGAAGCGCTTCGCAGGAGGCTCCCAAGCACTGATGATGTCACCTAGCCAGGGGACGAAACGTTTGCAACAAAAACTTCCAGCTCGGCGAACAGAACCACAACAAGCACCCGAGCTACAAGTCTTCGCACAAACTTTGCCAATTGCCCTCAATTTGCACAGACCCCTCCTACAAAGAGTCATGGCTGACAATAACTAATTTAAACCAAAGGGTAAGCTTTGCCAAATAATTATAGTCCATTAACAAACAAATGGCTGCAACTTGTGAAATTTTAACAAAGCAAAAACATTCTTCCACCATCACAATTATCATCCTGGCTGCAGTCACTGCACTCCTTAGTCCCTCCATTAAGTGCTGTCTCTGATGTTGGCAGTGGGACTGAAGAGTGCAGGTGTCTGAGACAGGACAGAGGTTGGCTAACGGCCCAATAAAGAGACTGGACCAATCATCTGAAAGGACCGAATTGGTTCCTCCCCCTTTTTAAGCAACAGCACATTATTAGAAGCATCTTGCCTGATAGCTAGTGAGGAGAATATTATAGTGGGCAAATTACCAGAAAGGTTTGAGAGACAGTATGAAGTGATTCATGCATAGATTTTTAAAGAACAAAGACTACAAAGATTTTTTTTTAAAAAGAGAAACTCATGTCTGTAATTTAAAACTTTGAGGAGATAATACGGAGATCAATTTGAATTTAATTTAAATGATTTCAGCAAGGTTTCCGAAACAGTTTAACATGGCAGTTCGGCCAGATTAATAAAAGCCCATGGGATCCATTGGAAACTGAGAAGTTAAATACACAACAGGTGCTAACAGGAAGCAAATGGTAATTAATGATTAATTGATATTTTTGTAACTGGAAGATAATTTCTAGTTGGGTCTGCAGGGCTCAGTACTAGCTCTCAATTGCTGGCACATAAGAATGATTTAAATTTTAGATTTAAATCTCGGGAGAGTAGAAGAGATCTCCAAAGTTGAATTTCCAAAGATTGGGTAATTTTTGCTCTGTGGCATGATTGAATAGGATAGAATTATTTTCTTTGTAACAGAAGCTGAGGAAGATTTAATTATGAGGGGCCTAGATAGAATTGATAAAGAGGATCCATTTCCTTAGCATAATGATCAACAACCAGGTGGCACTGATTTAAAGTGGTAGAAGAATTAGACTGGAGTTCAGGAAGGAACAGAGTCAGAAACCCTCAACACAATTAAAGTAAATAATTGGAGATACACTTAAAAGGTAATCAACCAAAACTGCAAAGTGGAATTCAGATAGATAACTTTCTTTTTGACCAGCGTGGGGAGAACAGGTCAAGTGATCTGCGTGTCATACATCTTTGATGTTTTTCTACAAAAAAAGTTGGTGCCTGGTCTTCCTCCACATTGTGACCAGGACTGGTGGAACCTCTGAATAATGAACATACTGCACACTGGAGAAAATCATGCTTCACTACAATGCAGAGAATTACTGCAACCGGAGAGCTGACTGTTCAGAAACGGTTGGAAAAAAACCAACATAACATGTGAGAAACAAACACTAAAATCAGTTGGGATCATAGTCTGAGCCTATACTAAAAATTCTATGCATTTCCAGATGTGTAACTTGAAGCTCAAAAGATTTTAAAGAAATCAATTTCAAGACGATATTTCCCTCTGACAGAGCTCTCAATGCAAGCAAATGTATCAGAATGCCCTACTTGAATTCCTTTTCATATTTCAATCAGAGATTTGTTTAAAAAAAGCTTAGTGGACACTATATAATCTAAACCAAGTTGTATATTAGAGCTTTGGCCACGTCAATAATTGTTTTAATATAATCTTTTATTTTGTACTAAAATAAATGTCAATTAACACATACATAATTCAGAATCTTTATTTTTGCTAAGCAGTATTTCAGAAGTACTTTTGAATCACATCATGAGAAAGAGCATGAACAGGGACAGTTGTCGAATTGCTTTACAGCAAAAGGCATGATAGGCCTGATCATATCGTTGAGATATTCACATGTACATTTTCCAACAAGGGGAACCAGGTATTAAGCAAGAATGGAAAGCCAGGTTGCTATTTTCCTCTTCTGCACAAGATAGTCAGACTCAACTACAACAATTATACTGACATCAGTTAATTCAGTACAGACCAGCAATTAAAACTTCATGATCTAAATGGCATGGTAACATGTTGGGGAAGTCCAAACCAATCATGGGGAGGCTTAGATGTAGAATTGCAGATAACTACAAAAACTTAACATTATGCTTATTTCTATAGCTTGGGGTTATTAATGAAAAACTGCTTGGATACAAATTTATTTGCCCATTTGTAATTATTTAAGCATAACATGTGGATTCAGTTGTAAAGGTACAAAGCTGCCTCAAAGAAACAAGCTGTTGCCACCAACTTATCACATCAAGCAGTAACATTCCTGCAATGATCTAGATCCTGTTTCCAGTAACTCAGGCATAAATGCTTTCTAACAGCTTATGAAAACAATATGACATTTAGCAGCTATATCACATTTTTCAATTACAATATAGTAGTCGTCTGAATTAAGGAGTCAATTACAAGACTGAGTGAAAAAAAAAGAGGAATTTCATTACTTTCTAAACCAAAGAAAAATAAAATATCTTCCCTGGAACGGAAGATGAGGGGTGACCTTATAGAGGTTTATAACATCAGAGGGGCATAGATGGATAAATAGACAAGGTATTTTCCCTAGGGTGGGGAAGTCCAGAATTAGAGGGCATTGGTTTAGGGCAAGGGGGGAAAAAGATTTAAAAAACGAACCCAACAGGCAACGTTTTCACACATATGGTGGCGTATGTATGGAATGTGCTGCCAGAGGAAGTGGTGGAGACTGGCACAATTACAACATTTAAAAGGCATTTAGATGGATATATGAATGGGAAGGGTTTAGAGGGATATGGGCCAAGTGTTGGCAAATGGACTAGATTCATTTAGGATATCTGGCTGGCATGGACAAGTTAGACCGAATGGCTTGTTTCGTGCTGTACGTCACTACGACGCTCAATACATATATAAATAGTGTAATGGTTAAAACAGATTTTCAAATACAAAAAAGATAGTTTTAAAAAAAAACTTAGAGTCCTTCAGAGTCAGAATTTAACCTAAGACCATGATTGTTTAATTGGTGTCTTGCACTCCCAACAATTTGTTGATTGCAGGTCAAAGAACATTTCTCCATTTTGCTTCCCTTGAAACAGACTGAATGGTTGAAAGTCAACAGTATTGTGCTGGAAAAGCACAGCAGGTCCCAGGCAGCATCCTGATGAGGGGTCTATGCCTGAAATGTCGATTCTCCTGCTCCTCGGATGCTGCCTGACCTGCTGTGCTCTTCCAACATCTCACTCTTGACTTTGATCTCCAGCATGTGCAGTCCTCACTTTCTCCTGAATGGTTGAACGCTTAAGGGTAGGTGAGAATGGGCGCAAGTGACTTCCAGTATAGATGTTACAAATCTATTTTCTTCTGTCTCTCCATCCAAAAATTCTTGCCTGAAATGCTATTCAACTTTGTATTCCAGTGCCTAGCTTTTTTTTCCCCCAGCTGGTTAACCTACAAGAAATTTTCATCTCAAAATGTGAAACTTGCAGACAGGTATAAATAAAAGATTTGATTGTGGAAATGAAAAACAGGAGTTAGAGCAGGTTTTAATTCCTGTAACTTCTCCTGGCAACCATTTAGATAAGTAACTCAAAAGTGGGAACTTTTCAGAAGGATCCTGATGCCAAGTAATTATTCATCAGAAGCAGCAATGTCCCAGGCAATTCTCAGTTGTGTTGGAACTTCTGAATGCAAAACCCCACTTCACACTTCAGCAATGATCATTGCCCTATTGGCAGATCTGGGCAATAAAGTAATTTGTTTTGACAGCAATCAGGATGAGAGTTCACTATGTATAAAGAAATTTCATTACACTTTTTTAAAAAAAAAATTGGAAAGGACTTTTGCTGAGTCAGAAAACCTCGACCTCAAATTCAGCCATGCCTTTTTTTAAAAAACTAAATTAGGTCTTTTGCTTACGATTTATTACATCACTTCTCAGCCAACACAACTCTACCATGCACTGAGTTTTCACATATACAAAATAAACATTTTATACCTTCAATTAAATTCAAAAATTGGATTTGTCAGAGATTTCTGTTGCAAGCATTTGATTCTTCTCCTCCACATCCTCAATCTTGTCTTTCCATCTACTAAAATAAATGCTTTTGAACACTGCTCTGGCATTGCAGGATTTATTGCGGTGGCAATGATTCTCATTCATATCGCATGTAATTAGGTCACAATTCAAACCAATCTCTTTCTCCCCTGTACAATCACTATCTCCACTTTTCCTGTTGAAGGGCTTTTGCCCGAAACGTCGATTTTACTGCCTGAACTTTTCCAGCACCACTAATCCAGAATCTGGTTTCCAGCATCTGCAGTCCTTGTTTTTACCTATCCACTTTTTCATGCCAAACTGCCCAAATGCGAGGTGTGACCTGTCAACATTTAGGTAATTTGTGGTGGTGTTGTATCATTTCCAAACAAACATTCATCATTGTTTCTAAAGGATGCTTGTCAGAAACAGAGAGATTTAAAGTTCTGTTGCATGGGTCATAAATGCTTTATTACTTAATCAGGTACAATTATGTAATAAAATACTAATACAATACTCTAGGTTGTGTAATTGTTTGGACATAATGTTTTGTTAAAAATCAATGATTACTAGTTATGAAATGGGGAAAAAATTAACAATCTTTTGATTTTTGAGTTTCACAATTTGGCTCAAAACACAGAACATCTATTGCTCTATTAATTTAACTATGGGCTCCAAATCATTCAGTGTGTTTCATAACTGAAAGTAGTATGAACTATACCATATGTAGCTCGAATGGGCTTTATGTTGGACTCAAATCAAAGTGATGTGGCCAGATAGCAACATCCCATGATTTGAGAATTGTACAGATTCTATTCCTCACCTGGCATCATAGATGTGTTTTTTTCAAATATATGCATCAAGTTCTGATTTCCAACAGAAGCATCCCACCAAATCCATGTGGAGAGTTTAATTTGGAGAAAAGCAAGAATGCTTCAAAAAGTAGGTTTTAAACCTAAATAGAAAAGTTAATAACTTTCAGCATTTAAATACAATTTAAGCTTGTAACAATTTTAAATTTGGGATTCTCTACTGAGTAACAAGATCCTGGGTTCAAATCACACCCTAGCACTTCAGCATGAAAATCAAAGGCTGGCATTCTAATGCAACACTGTTCCCTCTCATTTTCTTACTGGCTGCACAATCTCAGAAGTCTGTGCATGGCAGTGACTTCTGGAACTGGAAGTCAATTTCACAACTTGTACTAACATTGATCTCAGAACATTGAAGCAGCTGCATGTGCACCACAGAGTGTACAGGGAATGTTGAGTGCACAGTCTCAGGTGAGACATTAAATCACATCCCACTATCTGCTCAAATGCACGTACAAGATCCCACAGCACTATTTTGAAGAACAGAATGAGAATTATCCAAAGGAGCAGCGCACTGAAGTCTTTTATTTGCAAATAAACAAGTTGGACTATAAACGGGTGTCATGTGAATTTCAACTTTATCCCTCAATCAACATCACAAAAACGGATTATCTAGTCATTATCACATTGCTGCTTGTGGGAGTTTGCTGTTAGCAACCCGGCTAGCACCCTTTCTACATTATAACAGTGACTACATTTCAAAAGTATTTCAGTGGTTATAAAACACAGACATCCGATGGTTGTGAAAAGCACTACATAAATGAAACTGTTGGTTGGAAGGTAATATCAAATTTACTTGGGAGTTGTGAAGATGTAGTATAGGAGTGAATAGTTTTTTTTATTACTCCATTGTAAACACTGCTCAGGATTTCCAACAGTCAAGGCTAAACCATTGGCTTTAAACATAGGACATGACTAACCAGCACAGCTGATTAACCCTTAATCATCCAGCTGCTCTTGAACCCAATTGTAAGTGTAATTACCTTTTTGTCAGGTACAATTTGCCTGATAAACATGTCAGAACACTTGCTGCTTAGTCTATTTCAACAGATAACTGCTGTCCATCCACAGCCTAGGGGCACAATTACCAGAGGACCGTTGTTATAAAACACATAGGAGCTAAAGCACTAAAGGAGGCTGAAAAAAAATCTTCACCTGACCTCTGGATAACCCAAGCAGGAGATTAGCCCAGTTGCAAACAAGCAGGCCGTCACACACAACCTGGCCAATTGCTCCCATTGCCACCATGCATACAGTTCTTACACAGGCTAATGAGGGCAGACTGTTATGCTATTACAGCATTGCTATTATTTCTATACCCTTTCTTAAGCCAAGCATTGTAAATGCTTTTTGTGAATGCCATAGAGAAAGAGGCCCAAAATCTGAGGGAGCACAAAAGGTGAAAAAGTTCAAAAACAGATTTTAATTGGACGCCTATGCTGTATAATCATGAGAAACTTTGTTTTGTTAATGTCATTTCTTAAATATTAGCATTTTATGCTAATTAATAATTTGAAATGTTCTTTTTAAAACTTCAAAATGTTTATGACAGAATGTCATTTACCACAGACATGAAATAGCATTTTTTCACAAGTGATCTTTCAATTAAGACAAGTTTTTTAAAAAAAAAATCAGGCATCGACTGGCTCTCAGACTTATTTACTCACTCCTCTTAGTACCCATCCCCTCTCATTCCCTAATGAGAGCAACTATCCAGGAAATGAATGTAAACTCGTAACACCGTTATACACACAACAAAGTTAACACTTCCTGCAATGGCAGCAATTTATTACTAGTTCAATAGCCAAGCTACAAAAATTACCTATACTTCACGGGTTTGCGTCACATACCAAAAATCCAACAAAATCCTTGACTGTTTTTGTTAAACCTGCATTCACTTTGATCAGAGGTGCAAACAGCCTCTGAGGGATATGTGAGCCACCTGCTGTGGTTGGCAGGACAGCTGCTAATTGGTAAATTCTTCAGAACCTTCCTAACAGATCCCAGGTTTTTACAGGAAAGTAAAAACAAAAGCATTCACTGTAGCACAATGAATGCACAGGGGACCATGCATCAAAGGAAAATAAAATAAGCTGCGTGCTCAAAGCCTGCAACACACATCTTTCAAAAACTGTGCACCTTAAAACAAGTCTTCAGCATTTACTCAACAAAAATTATGAACTGATCGTGTTAGCTTCCGATGTTAAAATCATTACTGCAAAATACAAAGGTAAAGCTGCCTTAATTTTGAAAGAATCACACATTGGCAGAATGCAGGGAATGAAGCTCGCGTAAAATGTTGGCAACTAGAGCAGAGGGATTTGTTATTTTTCTGAAGCAGCAGCAGCCTTGGTATTTGTGCTCACACTAATCTTATCCAGTCTTCATTTCTTCCCACAAGCAGCATACTTTCCCAAAACCAAACCCTCAGGCTACAGCACTGTGGGAAGTCTGGTCTTGTTGTATTCAGAACTAAACCCAATGGCACCAATGCATTCTAATCTGACACACCCATGTAACCAGCCCCTAAGGGCAAAAAAATTACATGCTGTGGGAACTGCATATCCCAACAGTTATCTTTCTGTTGAACCTGAACTGTTATTTCTTGGACTGGAAAATGTTACAAGCAGAAAAAATAAAATGAATCAAAAACATCTCAGCACATTTTCCATTAATATTACAAATGAGGTACCTAACATATAAAAAAGGTTAGTACGTTATTTTATGTGATAGAAACATTGGCATTACACACCAACATTCATGCTGATGTAAAGCTATTTTAGAGATATAGCATTGCGATGTGGATAAGAAAGGTATATGTGACCTTAATATAGTTGGGTTTGTTTCAGTGTGGCACAACTCCTAACCATTGTGAAGGTCACTATGCCTTAAAATCATTTTAAATGTTAGCAGAGAACAAATGTGCTTAAAAAAAGTTATAAATAGGCAAATTAACAAGCCTAGGAGCTGACAATTTGTATGCATGCAAGAGATACTGTTCATCAACCAAAATCAACATAATAATGCACCAATGCTACAATTAATGTATCAAATGCCAGGATACCAGACAATACTGTAGTTATGCATTAGCCTGATAAGTTTCCCATTTCATTACACATTTATCAATTTAAAAAGTTACCCAACACCGGTTCAATGAATCTCTTCTCCCTGCTTGTGTGATTAACTTGTTAGTATATCATCCCATTTGTGAAGAGCAATCTTGATAAAAGCAACATAACCTACACACAAGGGTATTAATTAACTTGGCCCCTTACTAGCTGTGGATTTTGCATGGGGTAGCATAAATTCTCTACAGGGAGAAGTTGAATAGATTTGATGTCATTCTTCCCAGCTGAGAGAAGTGAATTTCTATCAAATCTGCTTCCTTTTGCTGGGATGACCGGGGTGTTTTGACTGGGATAATGAACAAGAAAACAAAGGGAACATTTTTTAAAAAAATGCAAACATTATTTATATATGGTTTTAGAATTTTAGCATTTCAATTTTTATATGATTAAAAGGATTTGAGATGGCCATAATTACACAAAGATATACTTGAGTGATTGGACAGGATCCCTTTGATTACTTTTAAAAGTACTTAGTCTTCAATTATATTGTTGGGCAAACCCATTCAAGACTTGAAAAGAGCATCTAGATTTGCCAAGACTGAATACTGATTTAACAAAATATAAATTTACATTAGTAAATAAAATATAGAATATATTTTGCAGATGAAATTTCAAATTTAGCAACAACATTCCATAAGCAAATGCAAGTTGGGCAACCTATGGTGGCTCAAGCCAATAATTGTTAACTGCCTATTCCACTTTGGAGACCAGAACAATCAAATCCAACACTATCCTCACTCAACAGTTAATAACAATAACTTGTCTTTCAATAGAATTCAAAACATCATGAAACACCATAAAAATTACAAAACAAAATTGGACACCCAACGTCACAGAACCGTCGTGGTGCAGAAGGAGGGCACTCTGTCTGTCTCAGCTCTCGAAATGCACACCATGACTTGATGCTATTCTTCTACCTATTCATGGTAACCCTGCACATTAATTAAATAGAAATAATCATCCAATACACTCTTGAAAGCCTCTGTTGAACGCACTCCACTACACTTCCAGGAAGTGCAATCCAAACCCAAACCAGATGTGCAGATGATCAGAAGTTTGGTCAAAAGCAATAAAGAAGCAAAAACAAGGTAGATGGAGGAAATTACAGAGTTAGTGCTTATCAAGCTAAAGGTGATTAATGGCAGTGATTAAAATCTGGGTTGCTCAAGCAGCCAGAATTAGAGGTAATTCCTCTATGCTACACAACCAATGGGAAGTTCTGCACACAATAACCAGAGTGCAGATGCATTGGCTTCTGCAGATTGCTGCCTAGTATAGGTCAGAGGTCTGTGCAGCAGAAATAAAAATGGAAAAGAATGTTGCTTGCAAAATGCTAGGGGAGGGGGAGATCGGAGAAGTAGTTGTGGCAAGACTGGGGAGATTTGAAAACAAATGGATGAACATTTAAAAATGAAGGCATTGCTTAAGCAGAAAACCACATATCTCAGGAGTAATGGGTGAATTGGTCATAAGCTAGGTCTTGACAGTTTAGGATGACCTCAAATATTACAGAAAATAGAACATGACAGGTGCAGAGAGGTAACAAAGGTTTGAAAAGGATTTCAGCAGATGGGTTGAGGTAGGGTGGAGTTAGGTGCCCTCTAATGCACAGGAGTTTGAAGGGGCTCATTAGGTAGTGATTGGAAATTCAGGTTAATTTTCTCCTCCATAATAGTGGTGTAGTCCTTCCATTTTTATCTACTGCAGGTAATTAGAGTTCAATCAGTTAATAACAAAATGCAGGAAATTTTCAAAAATGGGCCAAATTCTTACGAAGCATGAGAAGAGTTCCTAGCAAGATAATCTGAAATGACATCCTTGAATGGAAATATCAAAGAAAATATCTTTGGAACATGAAAATCAACTTTTGCAATCAGTTTGGCAGGAAGCCACCTAAAAATCCCTCCTCCTCAAAAATAATCTATTTTTAAGTTTTCAGCCTCTAGAAGAAAAAAGGTTGATGGCCTGCAAAGTACTCTAATCTGATAGGTAAATTTGTGTACTGTATTGAATGGACTTTCCGTGTGAAGGAAATTTTTCTGGGGTCAGAGTTGGAGAATAAAGAGCTATTACAATACATGCACCTTTGGAGGTACAAAAAAACAGACTGCGAATTGGAGGGACAAAATGAGAGACTAGGAAGCTTAAGAGTGCTGAATTAATTCAAAACATGCATCTGTCAGAGATATGCTTAGTAAATACTTTGAATAACCACTGTAGTGTCAATATGGGTTAGTTAGGATTTTCAGATGCAAGGACAAATTTTAAATTTAATCCAACTCAAGATATTTGAGTTGATGAAGATATATCTTCTTAATCACAAACACACTCCTTTTGCTCTTTTTGGTGATCTTGAAAAAGGAGATCATCGATTGCATAGTCTTAAATTTTTCAATTTAGTTCAGGCAGTCAAGAAAGGTATTTAAAATCAGAGAATAAGTCCTATTTGAAGGAGTTCCTCAAAGAGAAAAATAAACAATGCCTGCACCCCAGTGGTATCTTTTGGTTTTGTGTAAGGAGGCGAGGTCTGGGAAAGTGAATGAAGTCTTTTGGTCTGGGAGCAGAATTTAAAACTTTCAGTTAATCGCGATTTAATGGAAGGTTAATTGGACAGATGTGGGTAGACAACACAGAAGATTAGCATTTACTTGATGTTTAATACACCTTTCAATAGATCATACATAGTTGACCAGACTAAAGTTATCTGGAGTTACAAGAGTCAGATCAAAACCAGAGATGCAAAAGGCCAAAAATGCTTTGGTTACATTATCGCACTGTCAGGAACAAAATTCTTTTCCCCCCCCATTTAAAAATCTTGACAGTAAATTTAGTTGTCAAATTTAATTTTTACTAGCTTAAGCACACGAAAACCCCATTTTATTTCTAGTGGTTTAGTTATTTTTTCAAAAAGTGAAACACATCTTTCATCTTTGAAGTTGGTATTCCTAATTTAAAAAAGCACATTCAACAACAGCTTATTGGAATTACAAGTTTGTAAATAAATTGAGGGATTTAGATTATATAAAATAGAGAAAGTTTTGAGCAAGTGATCAAAATTCCAAATTTTACAATGGAATTTAAGCCTTTAGCTTGTACGGAGATATTTATGTTACATGATGTTTTTGGTATTATTGCATTCAAATTTTGATATGCCACAGTATATTTTTCAGCATAACTGAGGCAAGTAAAAATTCCTTCAGTTGTGAGCACATAAATTTATACTATTAAAAGTGTAGTGCAGTAAGATCACTTGTATGTGGTAATGAAGAAACAATAATCAAGTCATAGTCAATATCAGATACCCATAGTCAATATCAGGCAGCACAGTGCAGGAGTATGAACTGATGTTTAGCAAGAGTCACGTGAAAGTATATATACAGAGCATAACTTCCTGTGTGAAGACTATAAAGCATTCATCAATGCCCAGAAGTTCATTCCTAGAAATCCCTTCAGAAACATGCCATTTGTAATAAATTATTTATTCAATTGGTTCTCGCTAAGTGGGTAATATTTGGATTAGTAGTTTAGTCCTATAAGAACTAGGATACTTTCTCTTACTAAAGACAATGAAGGTGTGAATCAGGCACCATCATTTTGCAGGGACTCACTCCAGGCCCACCTTTTAAATTTCTTAGTAATCTGGGTTTACAAAATAGAGCTTATAGTGCCAAAATTTCCAAGCAAGGGACGTGTAAATCTAATTACATTGCTGACTGCAAAAGAAATACAGAGGAAAACATCAACATGTCTGCAGGTAAGACAGATAAATGGCAAATTAGATGAAAGCAGAAACTGAAGGATTGACAGTATTGTGAAAAAAAAGTGATTTTCCTGTCACAAATACAAAATCAAAAAAAATTACTGATGCTGGAAATCTGAATTAATAAATAAAAAATGCCAGAAATATTGACAAGGCAAAGCAGCACCGGGGGAAGAGTTGTTCTGGTGTATGGTCATTGACCTGAAATAGTTAATTCGCTTTCTCTTTCAAGTTTTCAAAAACCCATGTATTTCTTTAATCAATTAAGTTCATGCATTTAAAATATCTATTTTAATGGCTTGATTTCAGTGGTCAGACTTTTATTTTCCTAGATTTGCATGCATACCTTGTACATTATAGGCATTGTATAAATGCAAGTTGCTGAATAATTGCAACGGTCTACATTAACTCACTTCAATTTTCCTTCCTTCCACAGCTACAACCTTTGAATTATATTCTCTTCTCTTGCACCCTTTACAGCCCCACAAACTTGATCCTAGCCTTTCTGAAGTTTCTTAAAATTCATCCTCTCACCTTCACCACTGAATCTTGTCCTGCTGACTTCCACTGACAATTGCTCATCTCATGCTTGCCAGCAGAAGATGTCAAACAAGGCGCAAGATTACAGTGTAGTTCAACAAAAATGACAACTTGTGTTAGGAGGAACGGATTGATGTCACTCAAAATAGTCGCTCAGAGCCTCAAAAAAAATCAATGATTGTCTCAGAACTGGACAGGATAGTTAGTGCTCTGACTCTCCTATCAAATACAGATTTGATGGCATACAAGAACAGTGAATAAATTAACATTTAATTTGAAAATTAACAATGATGTGTAAAAGAAACATTGTAAATCAGTGGTATAGACTCTATATCAGTTAAATAATCAGAAAATTAATTGAAACATGTTCTTTAACATATGCTATACTTTATGAAACTCAAAACTTTTACGCACATATGGATGTGTAAATGTTAGATTTTCCAGTATTTTTCACAAATATGCTTGCATTCAGAATTGAGGGAGTTTACTCCCTTATTCCATTTTTTCTTTTACATCCTCAGCCTAAAGTAAGTGGAAATAAAGAAGCTGTTAGTGAGACAACCATCGTCCATTAGTGATCAGGAGATTGGCAGAGAGATCATGACCTTTCAATCTTGGGTCACCTACTTTTCTAAAAAGGGCAATCCTGTTGATCCATCTTTTAGCCACAGTTTCTCATCCAATCTCAAGTCTCTTGCCTGTTAGCTTTGATTTGGTTCAAGCTTTCCCTAGTATCAGTCTCTCCCTGTCATCAAGTCTTCTGTAAAGCAATGCAAGTATCAAGAGCCTAACCCTAGGGCACAGTCAGGGTGGGCAGGCAAAACCTGACCACTGGACCTACTTCCTTATCTTTCATAACCTCGGAGGCATAGCAGAGTATCAAATTCAAACTGGAGAACAGTACATGAAACAGCCAGATGACCCGACAGAGACTATCCTTATAAAAGGCACAGTTTCCTGCAGTGTGTTTGAAAAGAAATGTCATCCATCACATTAAAAAATAAATGGATCATAGGATTGTATGACAGGGAAATTGGCACATGGTATTTCTACTGCAGGTGGGTGCTGATTTACACAAACGCTTGTGTTATTTTGCATTCCCAACCTATAGTCACTCATAAAGCAGAGTAACTGATGAATGTTTTCAGCTTTGATTAATGGAAAATGACAAGACCCCTTATAAGGATGTGGCATTAAAACTGCTCTATAACAATCAAGAGCTATTAAATCTAAAGCATCATCGTTAGACAAATTGCTACATGAAGAGATATACACAGAACATATGACATTTTTATAACAAAACAGCACTACCTTCACATATGAAACACACCAAATACAAATAAAGTGACACTATAAGCATCAAGTGCTGAAGGGAGGGTTTAAATAAATTTTGCAAGACAATCTACTCTGGGATAAAACATGTGATAGGAGAATCAGGGTGCAGAAGGAACAGCATCAGCGTATAGTTCAGAAACAAGTGGAATCAGATCGGGGTTAATGATGCTAAGCAGTATAAGTACATATGGATGTGGAGACCTGTTTAAAAGGAGGCAATGATTTTGAACCAACATTGTAGATTATAAGGTTTTCTGGAAGGATTGGAGAATTGTTATATACAGGGTGAAGATTGAAGGCCATCACATAGAGAGTAGTAGAGGAGCAAATTCTACATGTTATTAACAAAGGATAACATTATAGACTTGCAAGCAAAATTAAAGCTCATGGAATTGGAAATGCAGTAGCATGGATGTAAACTTGACCAAGCAAAAAGAAAACAGAAAGCAGCGATGAATTTTGTTTTAATATATTTAAGAAAAGCTGAGTGTATTTCTTCAGGCTCAGGAGGACCACCAATATGCTTTTTGATACACATTCATGCTCTGGACTTGGGCATATACATAGGAACAAGAGTATATCATTCAACTTGTTAAGCCTGTTCCACAACTTTATGCAGGACATAATACAAACGTATGGAGGTTACATAATTTGGAAAGATTGTAAATATTGAAAAAGATTTTAACAGATTTCAGGAGAGCATAAATCAACTGGTGAGATGGGCTGATACACAACAAAACTTGTGGAGAAGTCTGAAGTGATATAATTTGGAAAGAAGAACAAAGACAGATAAGAGATAATGAAGTGGCAAAACCTTTAGAGGTGCATGAACAGAACAAACAAAGATGTACCTACAAATATCTTTGAAGGTAGCTGGACAAGTTAAGAAGAATGCTGAAAAAAATTTGAGATGCTTGTCTATACTTTAAAAACACTCGTTAGGTTTCAGCTGGAGTACTGCATTAATTCAGGCTCCATACTTCAAAAAAGTTCAAGGCCTTAAAAAAGATGCAGATGACAGCCAAGACATCTCCTCTTACAGCAGAGGTGGTGAGGAGAAACTGTGTGTAGTTTTGTATGTACAACTTGGGTGTTTTTGTTTAAGCACTTTAACATTTTTCCACAAAATGTATTGCTGAGAAAGTTATTTTATTGAAGTTTTTGTGTTTTGCACTCAAGATTACCAATATAAAGGGGAACAACAATTTATGGTGTATGAGAAAACAATGTTAATTGGTTGGCAAGTAGACTCTGGCTATTAGAAGGGTTGACAGAGAGAATATGCCAGTTAAATGACGACTGTCAATCAAAGCTTCATTTAAATTTAAACCAGATAGGTTGAATTATTTCTCAGGGCAATGCCTTGACCAGAGAATGGGTGCCATTTACTTTGTTCAGTTGAAACAGGGTTAGTATCTACACATTCTGCTTGCCCTAAGCATTAATATGAAGCTTGCAGGACACTCATGTGCCACTCAGAGCCTGATTGATGGAATCAGAATCCCTACAAGATGGAAGCAGGCCAATTGGCACATTGAATCCATACCAACTCCCTGAAGAGCATCCTACCAGTCTGGTTACCTGCCGAAGGAGCAGCACTCCAAAAGCTTGTACTTCCAAATAAACCTGTTGGGCTATAATCTGGTGTTGTGATTTCTTAAAAACTTTGTCTACTCCAGTTCAACACTGGCACATCCACACCTTAATTTAGTTGTCAGAGCAATTCTTAGCATACAGGATTATTTTACAAATAGTACCCAATTGCTGGGTTACATCTAATGTTTGATTTGGTTTTGGAGTTTTGCAAATGTGGTCTGATTGGGTAGACTCAGTAACTTTTGTCGAACAAGCCAAAGGTTCTATAACTGAAGGTCACAGACTTAACATAGTCAAAAGAACTAGTTGGTGACATGAAGATTTTCTTTTTTGAAAACCATGAACCTTTGTGATATGGAATGCAGTGTCTGAATTGACAGTGCAAGTGAAGTGAACAACATTCAGGGAACTGGATAAAAATTGAAAAGGAACAAATTTTGCAGTAGTCTGGGGCAAAGAACAGGGGAAAGGGTGTAATTGGCTAGCTCTTTCAAAGAACAATGGCCTCCTTTTGTGTTGTATCACAGAGGAAATGTGAGAAGCCCCAGTTTAAGATCAAACAGGATGCCAAGGTTGTAAATAGCCTGGCTGAGTACATGACTAAGTCTGGAAAGGAAATGGACCAACTGACAGTAGAGAGTTTCTGATGATGGACATTAACCAGGCCAACTGACAGTACAGGCAATAGAGTTTTGAAGAGAGGTGATAGAGAGATACAGCTAGCTGCTATCCCTGCACATGTGCTATCCTTGCCTCAGTGGTACCGATGCAGACTTTGAGTCAGTTGAGAATTCAAGAATCATTCCAGAAATTTATAGAATTACCCAGACTAAGGGAATACTGTATTTGGTTTGTGGTTTGTATTTCAGATGAACCCCAGCTGCATTCTCAAAGTGTAAAATAATCTGACATTGTTTAATCAAGAATTTTTTCAAATGAATCCCTTCAACACTGAAATTAACTATTCATTTAACTCTTTGCCTTTTGCTAACATTATGGTGTGCAAATTGGTTGCTGAACTTGCCTAGGTACAGTGACTATACTTTAGGACATACTTGTCAAATGGGTTTCACATTCATTTATCTGGCAGCTAAACTTTTGTTGCGGATTATATTGCAAGAGGCAGCATTAAAGCGGAGACAGAGGAGGGCCAGAAATTGATCCTTGGGAAATTCCAGCAGTAATAGTAACGGTGAGGGATAGAAGAGCAGTTATTGTCAGAAATTATTTGGCTACAATAGAATACAATTTGATTTGACCTAAGGTGATGGAGGTTCCATTAACTTTATAAACAGTAGTGATAATGGAGTAGTAGCGTGGTCATTGACCACGTAAAAAGTTGCGAAGAGATCAGAGGACAATGTATCCTAGTTACAGCTATAGGCAAAGTTGTTTATGGCCATATTGATGCAGAGAGTGAAAACTTGAGTCTCAAATGGAGCTATGACAGAGGCAAGCATGGATTTTAGAATGGAACATTGACTAACAAAACTGATGCACAATTATAATGTGTAATTTGATTGCACTTGTAGATGGTGCAAACTATTATAATGTGCTTTAAGCAGTAACCTACCTAGTGTTAAGTGGTTGACCAATTGGTCAATTGAAATTACAATGGGATTCATAACTTACTCCACCAGGTGGTGCTACAATAATTCTCTCCTTGAATGTCAAATGTGTCAGTAAAAGTGCATAAAAGACGACTTTTGTTGCTTCCACAAGTCTGTGAAAATTTGCTAATGCTTTATCACATTATGCAAGTTGATCACTTGAAGAGAAACATTGAGAAGTATTAGAAGTGTGGGCGGCACGGTGGCACAGCGGTTAGCACTGCTGCCTCATAGCGCCAGTGACCCGGGTTCAATTCCCACCTCAGGCGACTGACTGTGTGGAGTTTGCACATTCTCCCAGTGTCTGCGTGGGTTTCTTCCGGGTGCTCCAGTTTCCTCCCACAGTCCAAAAATGTGCGGGTTACGTGAATTGGCCATGTTAAATTGCCCGTAGTGTTGGATGAAGGGGTAAATATAGGGGAATGGGTGTGGGTGGGTTGCGCTTCGGCAGGTCAGCGTGGACTTGTTGGGCCAAAGGGCCTGTTTCCACACTAAGTAATCTAATCTAAAAACCATAACGCATGCATACCGTTTAATGGTTGATTGCACGCAGCTATTCTGTGCACATGTACCTTCATTCATCTCAATAGTTTTGGTGAACTAAGCTCAGCTGCTTCTGCAACAACCACTATGTGCAACATTAGGCCGATTGTAGCCACTATCATTGGTTTCCCTTGACCACCCCCTCTCAATAATAACCACATTATATCTGTCCTCAAGAATCTGATTCTTGTGTTTGGTTGTGAGGGAGTATCTCTTCACAGACGTTTGGGAGATATAACGGTTGAAGTTAGGTTCATTTACGACCTATTGAAATAACTGAACATGGTCTACTCCCATTGGGTCTACACATTTACATGTATGTTGTTGTTTGGATCTTTGGATAGAGAGGACTATAAATCTCTTCTGTTCTCACTATATTGAGAAGGTTCCCGACCCTAGCATTTGTTGGAAGCAGTTGCAGGTTCGTACTGGTTTGCTTGGTTGCTTTGTGATTGCATCTTTTTTGGCTACTAAGTCCTCAGATGGGATTCTGATCCAAAATCTCTGATTCGGAAGTACAGCTGCTGTCTTGCTGTGCCACAAGAAATCCATATACATCCTCAACAGTGAGCAGACTCACTAACTTACAATCAACGTGAACATCCCAGCACTGAACATTCCCTAGTCACCAATGAGCAGATACCAGCCTATTACTTTTCTATCGTAGTGACCCCATTGCATTATGTCAGCGTTTGACACTTAATACCTCCGAAGACATGGTACCTCCCTACCCCTCCAACCTCTTAAGCATACGTACTTGTAGCCTGCATTTCTCAATTAAAAATCCCCTTGTCCTTCTACTGGAGTTCAGATCCTTCAAAAGCACCTCTACTTGCATTACTAAGTTGATCGTTGCCAATCTCACTTGAATCTGTTTGATTTTAACCAGTTTTCCAATTCTGCCTGGCCTCAAGCCCACTTAACCCAATTGTTTTGCCTGATTTGGATTCCCTTTGTTCAATACTTTGGCAGATATAAATATTCATGTTCATGCATTAATCACCTAATTAAATGACTGAACACACTTGAGGATTGCATGAACTGCTCCCATTGGTTAGGCCTGCTCTATTGTTTAATTTGATCATGGGTGATCAGCAATACAATTCCATTTATCCACATTTAATCCCTTCACTCTTGATACAAGGTCTGTCAACTTTTGGCTTAAATTTTAGTTTATTTAGCATCCAGTATCCTATTTTGAGGGAAAAAAATCCACAATTCTTCTACCCTTTTATACTTACATATAATATATACACCATGTTATCTTGTGGTCATACATCATACTAGTTATTTGTCATTTAGTAGAATGGTTAAGTAGCATATAATTAAAACCACAACTATGACTGAGTAGTCAGGATTTAGAAATATAATGTAATTTAAAAAAAAAATTGGTTAAGCATCAGTAAAACGAGTCACTGATGAGAAAAGTTAAATCTTGGGTTTATTTAATTAAAAATATTTTGTTCAGCATATCACAAACAGTGGGCGTAACTTTTAACATGGTTCACAGCATTATAATCCAGTGAAGATGACCTAGACACAATACCTTCTTTTTAAAAAAAAAGTAAGCCATCTAAAAAGGCAGCAATGACTGATATTTTACCAATGGTTTCAACATCACTCATCAAGGAAAAATAATCTCAAAGCCTTACTTGTCTGAGGTCGATGAATGCTAACTGCAGGGTGTCCCCTTGGAATCCTGGCACTGGCTCCGAGCTAGCAAACACTGGAAGTACAGATTAAGCAGAAAAAAAAATTAACTGAGGCAGAACTGTGGCAAATCCAAATAATTTTATGTAATTTTATGAAGTGTATCAACCCTGACACTCAAATGAAGGCCTAAAATTTTTTTTTTGTTTACATGACACAAAGAAATTTAAATCCAAATCAATTAAACAAATTGTTATACTATGGTTGTAACATGCAAATAACTTGATTTCTGGTGTGCTCTTTGATGGTCATATAATGTTTCTGTGCAATGGCACACAAATTTTACCACTTTTGTAATACGGTTGAGACAAATGAGTTCACAATTTTATTCACAATTCCTTTTGGGTTACAGGGTGAGGGTATACAAAAGCATTTTAAGTACCAATTCCATGGCTGCCAACATATTTTTTTTAAAACATCTGCTTTGTTGCAGCATCTGTTCAATAAAAATCCTACCTCTAGCCAAACAGCAATTAAAGACAGACATAGGGTGGGAACTAGCTTAACATGCAGACAACAGGTGGAATGCTCTAAGCACTACAATCTGTACTTAATTGGAACGTCCGTTCCTACAATCCAAGACATTTCTAATCATGGAATTTAATACAAGTCAGTTTGAGAAGGCTGTTTCAATATGTTTGAAAAGAAAAGAAAGCTTGACCAATTGGAAATCCTACAATTAAAGGCTATGAAAACACTTTTCTTTCAGACAGTTACAACGCAGTCAAACTGGTAAAATAGACATCTATCCTCAGATAAGCCAAGACATTGAGTTAAAAATAGTGTCTTGGCAAAAAGTGTGCATGATGCTACTTGGAATCAGGAGCAATTGGTATTTTTACATTCCATAAATCAGTTATTTTAAGTCATGTGCAAGTATGCCCATTTTAAAAAGATGACCTACCCTGCTTGATCTCCTGCACCTATCCACCCCTCCCAACATTCTGTAAACAACACCTTTCACACGGTATCCTCCACATCCAGAGCAGGCTAACATTAGGCCATGTTTGCTTTAAATAGTCACATGGAGGCATGCCCTCCTGCAAAACATTTCAAATGTCATGACTAGAGTGATGCTTCTATCTGACTCTTTTGAGTCATGTGCAATACATAAAGGTGAATCATGTCACGAAATTTGAATTATTTGGGCCTCAAAACATTTGAAAGAAAAATCCATTACTTGTATTCCCTACAACCATGAGGGACAAAGTGGGTGAAAGTCAGGACTGTTGAAGAAACTAATGATAATAAATTTCTTTTCCTTTCCTTCTCCAAACCAAATCTTCTACACTGTTGACTGACCATGTAATAAGCAGATTCAAGAGAAGTAGTTTCTTCTAAGGCAAGAGCTACACCAGTTGACAACTCAAACAAGCCAAATAAAATGTTTCCTATTGCTGTTAAAATGAAAAATGTTGGTGCAAGTATGGAGGCTCTCTTATCTATGGCATCCAACATAACTGGTTTTAGGCGCACACAGGAAATAGCGAAGAAATGCTAGAGTGGATACAGCACGGTAGCTTAGAAGTTAGCACTGCTGTCTCTCAGCATCAGGGGCCCGGGTTCGATTCCAGCCTTGGTGATTGTGCAAACTCAACACTGACATTCTCCCAGTGTCTGCATGGGTTTCTTCCCACAATCCAAAGATGTGCAGGTTAGGTAAATTGGCCATGCTAAGTTGCCCATAGTGTTCAGGGATCTGAGTTAGATGCGTTAGTCAGGGATAAATACCTGCATAGGGTAGGGGAATGGGTCTGGGCAGGTTACTCTTTGGAGGGTCGGGTGGACTTCTTGGGCTGAAGGGCCTGTTTCCACACTGTAGGGACTCTAATTGGAATGCAGTATATATTTAACAAGTCATCTTGCCAAACTTGGATGATTTGGTATGCTCTAAGTAAAAGCTAACATCATTTAGATGCCTTCAGTTACACTAATACTTGAAGCCAATTAAATTCAGAATCACAAGTCCTTAATGCAAATAAACTTTTGGCAGAATATGAAACTCTGTTCAAAATGCTGCACATGTAGAACGTTAATTCAGTTGAGGCGAACTACTGTTAAATTTGAGAAACTTCAAAGTCATAGGTGATAAGAGGTTCAAAAGTTAAAAAAAGTCACTAATCTTCAAAACCATTTTAACATATTAATTTTGGACCAAACACCATCTATCTTGGGTTTATTTTCCAAACTACCTTGTTGAACCAAGACACTGAGTTTGAGTTTCACACACAGCAATAGGGCCTGGTGGTGGTAGGTGAGTTTATATTTCAAATAATATTTAAAAATTCATTCACGGGATGTGGGTGTCACTGGAAAGGCCAACATTTATTATTCATCTCCCATTGCCCAGAGGGCAATTAAGAGCCAAACATATTTGGAATCACATGTAGCCCATTTCAAGTAAGGACAGCGTTAACCAGTTACTTACCAGTTCAAGTAAGTAACCAGAGTTATTCTGACAATTGACAATGGATTTCTGGCTATCATTTGATTATTAATTCCAGTTTTTTTTTATTGAATTCAAATTCCATCTGCTGCTGCTGCTATGTCAGGATCTGAAACCAGGTCCCCAGAACATTACTTAGGTCTCTGGATTAACAATCTAGCAATTATACCACCACCAATTATACCATCAGTGGATCAACATTATTTGACGATTGTAGGGGGTTTAAGAGCAACTCCTTGTCATAGATTCTACCATCCTGAAAAACCCTGTCTACACTAACTTTGAAAGCAGCTAGTGATGTTAAATGGAGCAATTGCTTTTTCAAAATCACTTATTCAACAGGCCATCTAGCTTAACCATAAGTATATGGATTAAGTGAAAGGTTTCCAGGTAATTAAATAGAATTACATTAAATTCCAATAATTTGATTTGAACAAATCCTTGTGATGGTTTAATGAACTGCCATATTGTCACAAAGTTGATTAAAAAGCTATTCATCCACTTTTCTAGTGGCTGCGAAAAAGGAATCATTGTCCACATCTCCATTTCCCATTCGAAACAGCTAGTTAAAAAAGGAATATGCTGCAGTTAAAGGAATCAGGTCAACTAGCAGATTATGAGTGTTGGGCAATAGAACAGAGGTGTTTATTACATAGATTGCAACTTGATGTATCAAAACAAAATAGAAATGCTCTTGAACCAGGAATGATAAGTTGCTAAAATACCTCATAATTGGAGAAAAGGAGGCATTGGTGAACCATAGCATTTTACTATTTAAACAGAAGGTTGACAATGCTGAAAGAGACCTCATTTGGAGGAACAATTGACCTTTTATCACCCATGGGGTGGATAATTAGGTCATGAATTCAAGTTCAGGACTTCAAAAGTAAATGCAGAATAAATTGGTGGCATGAGGAATCCACAAAAAAAAAATTAATGAGCAGCTTGCCAATCCACTATAGAATTTGCCCTCAATGCAAGTGGCAGTCAATGAGATGCATTTGTGAAGCAGAACTCTATGCTTCATCAGGCAATGCAATTACACAGATAAGGAGGATTAGCACCCTAAAATATTGTTGTTACAATGTAAAAGAATGACAATAAACTATGTTGTAACAAAAAAGAGCTCACGTGCTCACATGAACAGAGCTTTAGAGTCAGCTTCTGCCCTAGCCACTTATACCTGTTACTGGCTAGCAAGAAAGAGGCATACGATTTCTGCTGCTAGAAGTGCCACAATGCTGGCTACTGAAAACAAGCATGAGTCAAAATAAGATCTTGTTCAAAGTATACTGTCTGCAGCAAAAGTAAAACAACAGGGATGCAGGGCTCGGCGTCAGAATGTACCAAAGTAGGTATCTTATTGGCACTGAAGAGTAGACTATTGAATCCAGAAGAATGGATAGAATTAACAAAATTAAGTACGCAGACTACATAGGCATATTTAGGTAAGACTGTCCAATCCTAATTGCTCGCTGCATCAAAGCATTCTCTAACATATCTTTGGATTTTACCCTTTTCATTGTTATGTTTTGTTAATAGATTAACTATTATTTCAAACAATTGAGAGAAACAGATTTTGCAAACTGAATATTTTCAAAAATCAAAATAGAATTACAAAAGAACAGACAAAGTGCATGGATTGAAGAAAAACAAAATATGGTATGCAATTACAAGGAAGCAAGCAATAAACAGATCACTGATGCCATAGCTACATTAAACTGGCAATAATACCCTTATTCTAGGTTTAAGTATGCCATGTCATGAACCAGAAGTTAGCCAAACAACTTGCAGATGCTTGAAGTTTCAGAGAATGGGCAATGTCTGATATTTATCTCCTTTCCTGTCCCAGTCTTACAGACTGGATCTTGCCAAAGATGTTAGTGACATGGTCATCAAAAGGCATATTCCACTCAGGCATAATGGCACTTGAAAACACCAAATGCTCAGAGCAACAGGATTACTTTGAGTTAGATCGACTATTAATTCAGTCAAAATATTAAATAGGGAGGGAGTATCAAGTCAAAGAACATAAAGGACTGATGAAACATTTTAATAGAACTTCTAAAGCGTAGTCAGAGGAGAAAATATTGAAGCACTTCAGCTGACAGAAGTCTGAAGACTATGTCCTTTTTCCAACATGTAAGGAAAGGAATCAATACTGATAGACAGTGAAGACCTTTGTAGAGGAAGATGTGAGGTGCAGATAATGGAAGTCCCATGGGTTCTGGCTAAAGCATTTCAATTATTTCTTTGTTGTCCTTGAAATCGGGACAGAAAATGACATATTCAGACACAATGTCCAATCTAATGTTTTAATTACATGCTGACCTGGATTCAAGAGGACACTAGCTGGAGGTTGAGGAGGTTGTGGAGGAGTCACAGCTGACTGCATTCTTTTAGCACTCATATGTTGCAGATATGTAGACCAGATCTTACTGAAGTACAAGAATGTGGTGATGACAACTGCTCTGAACTGTGGGACTGGAGATCCTGCGGTTTTTACCATCAAATACTCAGTGCCACAGTTTGTAGACGACTGAACTGACAACTGATCTGGTGTTAGTGTCAAATGGTGATCATTTGAGAGAGAAGGCTGTCGAAACATGCGAAGTGCTCAACATATTCCAGAGTTTCTTCTTCACCGGAAGTACAAGATGGAACGGTTGACCAGGAATAGACTGATGGCGACAATCAGTTAAGTTATGTGAATGCAGAATCAAAGAGATCACGAATTGCTTGCACATCTGGCATAGAATAGAACACCTCATTTTCTGCCTTTATAGCTGGTCAGACATATTTCCTCTTTACCTCTGTTCTATTGTTGAAGACTCTTTGTTCTATATTTGTCTGGCATATTCCTTTTCCCCTACCTGCCAATCATAGCGCATTTGGATTGGCTGGCCCTACAGGAGGGAGGAGACTGACAGCAATGCTCAAAAAAAAACACTGGATACTCAAGCCTCTCCACTGTGTCAAGGTAATGATCCATAGAGGAGCATATTTATTATACTGTCTTGGATCAACACTTCAATTCCTAAATTCTTACTATGAAGAGAAATTAGCTATTCCGGTTTCCCATAGGGTCTCTTCTGTTAACATCTAATTGGAATACATAGCCCAATTTCCCATTTTAAAACATAGTAAAAGTTGTTTACCCACAAAAGCAACTTTTTCCTAATATATCTAAATCATGCACCAGGCAGATGATAAAAAAAACTAAGTCCAGGTCATTTCATTTTCTTGCTCCTGCCAAAGGCTCAGCTGCCTTCTTTCTTCGTCCATTTTGATTGTTGAGCACCAATTATTTATCTTTCCATATGTATCATTTTTACAAACACTTCATGTGTTCCACAGTTTTACTCCACACTGTTTATTGCTACCCTGAGAGATGCAACAAGGAACACATTTAGGATTCTGAACAAGTGTCACCTCCATGGTGTAAAAACAATGTGGGTAAGTAGATTTTCCACAGCACAACAGCATTACTGAAGAGCTAGTGACCCAATTCTACTAGACAAACATTGCAATCTATTGTTTTGAAAAAACATTTAGTTTATTATTAACAAATGGCATTTTTTTGAACAAGCGGAATTAAAAACTAGGCTTCTTTGCTGCTGCAAAACTGGAGTTCTTGCTGTGCTGCTCAATTCATTGTTGGTCTTCCTTCTCCTGGACTGGAAGAGATAGCAAGTGAGGGAAATCTGTTTTGCTGAATTTGCCTTTGCCAGAAGGTGGATTTCTGGGATGCTGCTTTATAGGAACAGTTGATGAGTACTAGAGTCAGAGTTGCACAGCAAGTAAACCGACCCTTTGATCTAACTTGCCCATGCCGATCAGGTAACTTAAATTAATCTAGTCTTACTTGCCAGCTTTTGACCAATATCCCTCTCAATCCTTTCTATTCTTGTACCCATCAAGATGCTTTGAAAATGTTATTGTAGTAGACTCCACCACTTTCAGTGGCAGCTCATTCCACACATACACCACCCTCCCTTCTATATCTTTCTTTTTTATCTTTAAACCTATGCTCTCTAGTTGTGGACTCCCATACCTTGGGGAAAAAAAAAGACCGTGGCTATTCACCCTATCCATAGCCCTCATGATTTTATAAATGTCTATAAGGTCACCCCTCAGCCTCTGATGCTCCAGGGAAAATAGCCCCAGCCTATTCAGGTTCTCCCTTTAGCTCAAATCCTCCAACCCCGGCAACATCCTTGTAAATCTTTTCTGCACCCTTTCGAGTTTAACAGCATCTTTCCTATAGCAGGGAGGCCAGAATTCCAAAAGTGGCCTAAAAGTTAAATAATATTATTATTATTTTGATAGGGTTAAAGTTATGCCAAATTTTTTCATGCTTGTATTTTAACTGTGGTGCAACAATAAAGTATATTTTGCTTAAAGTCTAATAGTTTGAACAATCAAAATCACATCTGGAACACACCACCTTACGCTTGTCTTTAAGTAAGATTACGGTTAAGGTCTAGGCCATCTCTTCAATATGTTTTGAGGGGGTTTGATCTGGTCCATAACACTTCTGCATTTAGTATTGCCTCATGAAATAATTGCTTATGAGAAAAGTAGCAGGATTGGAGTCTCACTGACACTTAAAACATAACATGACTTTCAGCAGATACTGTTCCTCCTGTGCAAGTTAAACCCTTAAGCACATTTATCAATTGCAATAAAAAGGAAGCTACCTGCCATTTGGGAGTTATTTGCACATATAGGGTGCTAATGGAAACGTCACTCCTATAACCATTAATCCTGAAACTGTCATATACAAAGGCTGGAGGAGTGCACCAAGTTCAAACATAAATCACAGGCAACATAGTGATTTCTGGCAACATATGACAGGAGCTACAAATGCTTAAAGTACACTTCAACTATTTATTTACTGTGCTGGCAGCTATACACAAACTTTAGTCAATATGTCTAAGGTTTGTTAAAAAAATGTAAACACAAGTTTGAAAAAAATAAGGCAATATCATCTTAAGTCAAATTCATTATTTAAAATCACACAACTTTTCCAATAAATTGTAATTATTTTGTAAGACCTATTCCATACTGAAACATTTGCACTGAAAATATTTGCTTTAACTAAAAAGCCTGGTGATTTTAAACAACAAATTAAAACACAATTACTGTCTGCTTAAAAACAACACATATATCTTGACTTATACTTCAAGTTCAGTTTTCCTTGCTCCAACTAAGAGTCTCAGCTTCTGACCTTGTTTGGCTACAACTCCAAGGAAGCCCATTGCTTTTTGGCACTTTATTGCAGCATCCACTCTAGTGTCACCAGTTTATTTTACTTCTTGAAGGGAGCGTAAAGGATGGAAAAGGCAAAAATAGCAAATGCTCCTGCACTTGCCCAATATCCACACAGACCCAACAGGTGGTGAAGGAATCCTGCCTATTTTCTCAGAGATACAATTCAGAGTTCTAAGGCCAACCTTAGTAACCACCAATGCTCATAATTAACAGCACATACAAGGTATTGAATCTGGGATGTTCTAGCTTGTGTGAAATTGTAATTTTTAAAAAATTAAAAAGGAAACTGATGAATATTTATGCAAATGACTCTTTCCATTATGTGCTTTTCTTCATAGGACAAAATAAGGAATTTTCACTTGAATGCAAAGTAAACAACAGCACAACACCAGGACAAAGTTAATGCCACTCATGATGTATTTTGTTAAAACTATTTCAACTTTCTCCAAGACCTGGTCACCTAGAGACTATTTTGTTGATTGGCATTGGCTCTTCTACCTGCTCCACCGCAATTTTAAAATTATTATCCTTCTTCAAATGCCTCCTATCCTTTCCTCCTCTTCAGCTCTGTCATGTTATCGACTAATTCTCTGCTTCTCCTTTCTGGTCTTTGCGCATCCCAGTTTTAATCATTCCATCAGAGACAGCCACACTTGCAACTACCTCAGTTGTAATTTTTACCCAGCTATTTCTACATTTAAAATAATCCTCAAAATACATCTTCAACCAAGTTTTGGTCTGTTCTGATAGCTTCTTCAGTGACTCAATGTCAATGCTTGATTGATAATGTTGTGAAGTGGAACATATCGTTACATTAAACAAAATGCAATATAAAGACAGGCTATTACTGTAGTTGTTTACATAAGAAATTTCAAACGATTCATCAAATTTGAGTGATTTTAACTTATGCTTACAGCTACTTAATTTCTTTTAGAATACAGTCTATCCTAAATGATTAGCAAATCATACCCTGGGCTTTCAGTGACCTCACCATCTTTATTTTCCAAAGAGTTCTTTTAAAACCTTTAATAAATTATACAAGAGATTTCATACTGACAACAATTCTGCCTTCCTAGTCTAATAATTTGTGGTTGAGCAGAGAAAGGGCTTCAGCATTTAAAAAAACTTTAAGCATCTAGCAATTCCAATCGATCCTTCACAATCTCGTATTGAAGTATTGGACAGCGAAGAGGGTTACCTCAGATTACAACAGGATCTTGATCAGATGGGCCAATGGGCTGAGAAGTGGCAGATGGAGTTTAATTCAGATAAACATGAGGTGCTGCATTTTGGAAAAGAAAATCAGAGCAGGACATATATATTTAATGGTATGGTCCTGGGGAGTGCTGCTGAACAGAGACCTTGGAGTGTAGGTTCATAGCTCTGTGAAAGTAGACTCACAGGTAGATAGGATAGTGAAGGTAGCGTTTGGTATGCTTTCTTTTATTGGTCGCAGCATTGAGGACAGGAGTTGGGAGGTCATGTTGCGGCTGTACAGGACATTGATTAGACCACTTTTGGAAATTTGCATGCAATTCTGGTCTCCTTTGATTGGAAGGATATTGTGAAACTTGCGCGAGTTCAGAAAAGATTTACAAGGATGTTGCCAAGGTTGGAGGATTTGAGCTATAGGGAGAGGCTGAACAGGCTGGGGTGTCAGAGGCTGAGGGGTGATCTTGTAGAGGTTTATAAAATCATGAGGGGCATGGATAGGGTAAGTAGACAAGGTATTTTACTTGGGTTAGGGAAGTCCAGAACTAGAGGGCACAGGTTTAGGGTGAGATGGGAAAGATGTAAAAGGAACCTAAGGGGCAATTATTTTTAACGCAAAGGGTGGTATATGAATGAAATAAGCTGCCAGAGGAAGTGGAGGAGATTGGTACAATTACAACATTTAAAAGACATCAGGTTGGGTACATGAACAGAAAGGGCTTAGAGAGATATGGGCCAAGTGCTGGCAAATAGGACGAGATTAATTTAGGATATCTGGTTGGCTTGGATGCGTTGGACCAAAGGGTGTTTCCACCTGTACATCTGATTTTCTTTAAAATGCAATACCCACAATTCCAAGGGAGAGGAAACTACTCCAATGGAAATAAACAAAAACCTTACAAGCTTTCATTTGAGTCTGTACTAGAATCTTTTCAGACAGAAGCATGTATTAAAGTTCTGAAGTGGCAAGTTGTCTTTTCAAGAAGTAGCATGTGCTAAGCAGCATTTATAAAAGGGGCATAAAGTAATGAAATCTTAAAATAAAAGTTATTAATCTCAGACTAATAAGTGTTGGAATACATTCAGTGGAAAAGTAGTTTTTGAAAATTAAAAAATGCAGTGCCTGGAGCATAATAGTAATGGAATTATTTACAGTTGCAGCAGATAAGTTGAAACTTTAAAATGAAACTATTAAATAAAAGAGTTTATCTGAAATGATCTGGACTGGGTCTTGCTACAAATACAGCACAAATGTTCTAAGTAGTGCAAAATGTTTGTAAGGTGTACCTTTTGGTATACTGACTCCATTTCAAAACCTTTTCAGGTCTTTCAAGAGTGCTTGGGTTATTTCTATGAGTTTATAAATCTTTGAATCTGTTTCAAGGGAAGTGTGTTTTATTTTTCCTTGGTTACCGCACCTCCGATTCATTTCGCTTGGTTAATAAAACATACAAAAGTTTATTATGAGGATGCAACTTTGAGTGCTTACTTAAAATAAAAGATCACTTCAGTAACAAAATTTTAAAAATTCTGAATTATCCAGCCAGGTTTGTTCCAGGGATCTGATTTGTTGGGTACTAAAATCGCATTATCCTTAATAACTGGGGCCATTAGATCGCAAAACAGACTCCTTGATAACTTGGCCACTCGAGCAAAGTACTGTGGATCCAGGGCAGGCACAACTACGTGAACTAAGCAATCACAAAAGGCAGTGGCAGAAACTGCTGGTGTTAAAAACAAAGAGCTGAAATCCTGCATTTTAAATAAATCAGTTGCATAATTCATCATCATTGGTGGGACCACAATTTGAATATATAGTGTGCAGTATTAGTTTCCTTTTTTAAAGGAGAATGTAAACGCATTAATGACAGTTCAGAGGAGATTTCGTAATTTGATACCTGGAATAAGCAGGTTCTGTTATGAGCTTGTTTCCACTAGAGTTCAAAAGAGTGAAGAGTGATTTGATTAGGTTCGTAAGGTTCTAAATAATGTTGACAACGTAGAAAGAATGTTGTGAATAAGTCCAGAACTAGGGAAGGTCATTTTAAAATTAGGGGTTTGCCCTTTCAGGACAAAAAAAGGGGAATATTCAACAATTCTGTGACTTTGGAATATTGCCCGTGAAGGTGATGGAGGGGAGAGGGTCATGAATATTTTTAAACAGGTAGAGTTTAGATAGTATCTTGTTAGGCAAGAGAATCAAAGGTTATTGGATTGCACAGAAATACAAAATTCTGAGCTGACAGACTAATAGATTAATCAGGATCAAAACTGAACGGTGGGGCAGATGTGAATGGCTGACTGCTACTCATACTTTGTGTATTTTAAAATTGTAGTTTCTTTTTGATACTCATCAAGATTAGGCTAGCATTTATTGTCCATCCCCAATTGCTCTCAAAATGATAGTGAGCTGCCTTGTTGTACTGCTGTGGTTTATGTAGCGTAGGTCCACCCAAAGTGCTGTCAGGGAGGGGATTCAAGGATTTTGACCCAGTGACACTGAAGGAACAGTGATACCAACCTGAACCAGGGTGGTGTGCAACTTGACTGGAACATGCAGGTAGTGCTTTTTCCACTTGTCTGCTACTCTTATTCTTCCAGGTTTCAAAAGGTCATAAGCTGGAAATATACTGTCGAAAGCAGCTTCAGGTGGATGCTTCAGTACATTTTCTATATAGCATACACTGCTGCCATCTTGTGCCAGTGATGGAGGAAGTGAATGCTTACGGTGGAATGGAAATGCTGATCAAGTTAGCTGTTTTGCCTCGAGTGGAGTCAAGCATCTTTGAGCAATGTTAGGAGCTGCAATCATTCAGGCAAAGGGGAAAGTATTCCAGCACGCTCCTGACCTGTGCCTTGTAGATTGTGTACAGATTGAAGAGGTGATGAGTTACTTGGTTTAATCCCTAGCCTTGTAACTATATATGGCTAGGTCAGTTAAGTTTCTGGTCCATATGTTGATAGTGACAGAGTTCATTGATGCAGTACTGTAGTAAGTCAAGCAAAGCTGCTTAGATTCTATTAAAATGCTCATTGCCTGATACTTCTATAACACAGCAGCACAACGCATTTATGCAGAGGAGAGGAGGTTGTTTGTCCCACTGAGTCGGAGTATCTGAAAGCACCATCAGGCCATGTTTTTGGTCTGTAGCTTTAGCACTTAGAAGGAACTTCAAGTGCAACACCAACTTTACTTACCAAAAAAACGTTTCTGCCTCCATCAGCCTTTCAGGTGAGATCTAGAACCCATCCACCTTCTCGGTGAAAACATTTCTCAAATGATCCAAGGACTTCAAATCTATGGCTATGATCGCTGACCTCTTTGCTAATGAAAATAGGTTGTTCCTATCTGCATTATCTAAGCACCTCAATTTTATGTACTTCAATCAAATCTCCCTTCAATCTTGTTCGATTGAAACATAACTCCAGCCATTCCAATCTTTGTGTTACGATTGTGCGCGCCTGGAAATTGCCTTCTGAATCTTTTCCATATGCTTCCTAGTGAGATCACACCTTCCTATTAAGCAGGGAACAGTATTGTACATAATTCATTCATGTGACTTAACTATTCATTTATGCAGTTCCACCGTAACCGTCCAGCTTTTATATTCTATGCCTCAGCTAATATTCTGCATGTCTCCTTCAGGGATGAATGCAGTTGAAGGACAAAAAAGGTCTGAAATCCTTTTGTGAAAAGGAATCATGTAATTATAGCAATAATGATTGGCAGTAAAATGGAAATACTTCTCAGCCAATTCAAATGGTGGAAGTATTAGGCTTCCAAGTGACTGGAAACATTAGTTTTCCTTTTGTTTACCTTCTGTTACTATCAAAACAGTTGAAAATAATCAGATACGTCAGCATTTAATGCAATTAGTGCATGCAACACAGGATAAAGTCTATTCTAACAAAATAATCCTTGCTGGATTATGTACATGGAAAACAAATTACAGTTGTTCTGGTATAACATGCATTTTGGTTAATGCAAATTTGCTATAACGCGATTGACGAATTGGGAACACCTTCTAAAATGCAAACTTTTAAAACATGTGTTGGCTGTAACTCAATTACATTGCCAACCCTTTAAGTGCTGTTTGTAAAGCGTGATTTTTCTATGCCATGGGGTTGCACAAGAATGAAACCATCGCATTATAGAAGAACTACTTCAAAAGGATTATAGAAAATAGCTTATGAAACACTCCCAGTGTGACCACATTTTAAACTTACCATCACATTCAAGGGCAACTAGAGATGGGCAAAGTCTACTCATGCCAGCAATACCAAATCTAAAATACCTATATTTTTAAAAACAAGTAAAATTACCATGACCCCTGGAGCAAGCAAAACAAACAATAAAGCATACTGATACATTAAAGTTTGCATTAAATAAATCAACATGGTATTGTATGAAAGTTTGCGCTTTTAAAGTATTTTGTAAACGATTTAATGTAATCATATAGATTTCAAACATATCCTCCATATTCCAAGACAACTCAAAAGAAACCCCCTCCCAGCTCCAGCCTGACATAAGCTGTCACCTTCACCGCACAAACACCAATATTCCTACCCTCCACGCCCTCCACACACACTTCCCATTCTTTCTTACTCATGCCCCGTCATTCGTTCAGTCCCCAGTCACAATTCACTCACTCATACCCTCATTCATCCCCACTCACTCCCTCTCTAATGAGATCCCACATTCTCTCATTCCCCACTCCCTCTCTATTTGGAATTCTCCACCTTGTAGAAGGAGTGGAAAAGTAGCAATAATGATGGACAAAAGAATACAATGTAAACATTTTATAAAATAGATTCAAATCTTAAACCTTTATAAAACAAATCAATGAGGGAAAGCAGCAGTTGTCTGGGTCCAAAACTTCAGTACTCCAATTCCAACCTCCAGGCTTTGCCACACTTCTCTGGATTCCCCTGCCCTCATCGTAGCCTACAACCATTTCAGCGATATGCATGAACAGCAATTGCTCCAGTATCTCTTGCGTGGAGAGATTAGTACTAGAGGTCCCAGTTTAAGAAAGAGAAAATCACTGTTTGTAAATTGAGATGAACTCCACTGTTAGTCTATGGATTCCTCTTCCACAGAAAGCAGTGGAGGTTGGGCCATTGAATTTAAGGTTTTGTTTCATAGATTAGATTAGATTCCCTACAGTGCGGCCCACCAAGTCTTTGAAGAGTAATCCACCCAGACCCATTCCCCTCCTAACCCATCTATCACTATGGGCAATTTAGCATGGCCAATTCACCTGACCTGCACATCTTTGGACTGTGGGAGGAAACCCACGCAGACACGGGGAGAATGTGCAAACTCCAAACAGACAGTCGCCCGAGGTTAGAATCGAACCCGGGTTCCTGGCGCTGCGAGACAGCAGTGCTAACCACTGAGCCACCATGCTGCCCTAAGTATAGTCAATTGTAGATGAGAAAGTGGAGTTGAGCCTACAACCACATGAGCCAAGATGTCATCAAATGTCAGAGCAGGCTTGAAGGGCCTATATTACTGCCACTCCACTGTGCTGCTATCAGTTGTGTTCCTTCCTTGGAGGTTAGATCTGGACTACACTGAATGAAGGAGCCATCTCTCCAAGCTCAGGCCCTGGGAGTTTCAGAACCAAGCAAGACAGAAAATGCGTAACAACACAATATATACAGTAGTAGGCCAAACCTAGACAGTACAAAGCAACTGCTGAGCGCCTGATGTGATCAAGACCAAATGTAGCTGGAATCTCACTCTCATGACTGGAGCTGGAGCCTAAAGTTGATAGGCAAACTGCAGTTGTCAGGAACAAGTTGCTCCACTGGCAACAGGACATTGTGCTCGAAACATCGACTCTCCTGCTCCTCGGATGTTGCCTGACCAGTTATAGAGTCAGAGATGTACAGCATCGAAACAGACCCTTCGGTCCAACCCGTCCATGCCGATCAGATGTCCCAACCTAATCTAGTCCCACCTGCCAGCACCCAGCCCATATCCCTCCAAACCCTTCCTATTCATATACCCATCCAAATGCCTCTTAAATGTTGCAATTGTACCAGCCTCCACCGCTTCCTCTGGCAGCTCATTCCATACACGTACCACTCTGTGAAAAAGTTGCCTCTTAGGTCTCTTTTATATCTTTTCCCTCTCACCCAAAACCTATGCCCTCTAGTTCTGGACTCCCTGACCGCAGCGAAAAGGCTTTACCTATTTAGCCTATCCATGCCCCTCAAGTCTATAAACCTCTATAAAGGTCACCCCTCAGCCTCCAACACTCCAGGGAAAACAGCCCCAGCCTGTTCAGCCTCTTCCTATAGCTCAAATCCTCCAACCCTGGCAACATCCTTGTAAATCTTTTCTGAACCCTTTCAAGTTTCACAACATCTTTGCGATAGGAAGGAAACCAGAATTGCATGCAATATTCCAACAGTGGCCGAACCAATGTCCTGTACAGCCGCAACATGACCTCCCAACTCCTGTACTCAATACTCCGACCAATAAAAGAAAGCATATCAAACGCCTTCTTCACTATCCTATCGACCTGTAACTCCACTTTCATGGAGCTATGAAACTGCACTCCAAGGTCTCTTTTGTTCAGCAGCACTCCCTAGGACCTTACCATTAAGGTGTATAAGTCATGCTAAGATTTGCTTTCCCAAAATGCAGCACCTCGCATTTATCTGAATTAAACTCCATCTGCCACTTCTCAGCCCATTGGCCCATCTGGTCCAGATCCTGTTGTAATATGAGGTAACCCTCTTCGCTGTCCACTACACCTCCAATTTTGGTGTCATCTGCA